>NC_135419.1:29725322-29850322 GCF_051991245.1 Festucalex cinctus | reverse complement strand
CAATGGAGGCGCGGAACATGGCCCATTCGGACTCCATGTCCCCCGCCTTCCACAAGCTCTGTCGGAGGTGGGCGTTGAAACTCTTTCTGACAGGGGATTCCGCCAGACGTCCCCAGCAGACCCTCACAATACGTTTGGGTCTGCCAGGTCGGACCGGCATCTTCCCCCACCAACGGAGCCAACACACCACCAGGTGGTGATCAGTTGACAGATCCTCCCCTCTCTTCACCCGAGTGTCCAAAAGATGCGGCCGCAAATCCGACGACACGACTACAAAGTCGATCATCGAACTGTGACCTCGGGTGTCCTGGTGCCAAATGCACATATAGACACCCTTATGTTTGAACATGGTGTTCGTTATGGACAGTCCGTGATGAGCACAGAAGTCCAATAACAGAACACCGCTCGGGTTCCGATCGGGGGGGCCATTCCTCCCAACCACGCCCCTCCAGGTCTCACTGATATATATATATATATATATATATATATATACACACACACACGTTTTTCTTTTTAAGTCCACTAAATTTGAACCTGAGTTGAATTTAGTGGATATAAATACTCATTGTTCCTTCTGTACACATATGCACATATTACACAAACATCAACATTAGCTTATGCTAAACAATCGTGATTAGCATTAGCCCTAAATAAGCTCAAATCACTTATTGTACTTTCATTTTTAAACATCATATATCAGCTGTATTGGAGAAGGGAAAAATCCAAAACCTGCAGGGCTGCGGCCCTCGAGGACCAAGATTGTCCATCCCTGTACAGCTTACTCCTCGCAGGGGTCGCGGGGGTGCTGGAGCCTATCATAGCCGGCCTCGGGCAGTAGACGGGGTGCAACCTGAACTGGTTGCCAGCCAATTGCAGTAGCCCGATGATGATCATGAATAATGTTATGAATGGAACGCTGCTGAAGTGACGTGACTTTTAGGTGCCATCTGATTGGACGAGGAGTTGTGTTTTGTGCCAAGGAGACTGATACGGCATACTTTTTTTGTACTGATTTTAGCTGAAGTTTGCTGATCATCCCTTTTTCTCAACACCAGCACCCAAAGATGTGAAAGAGGAGTATAGGCATTGCTTATAAATAGATGAATGAAAAAACTTTATGTCCTAGTAATTTATGGTAGGTGTCTAGTGCTGGCTACCGACTGAGAATGGGTGGATGGGTTTGTATTTGTCATTTAGCTGCTACTTAATAATTACTAGTAATACTACTACTCTTTCTACTACTACTACTACTACTACTACTACTACTATTAGTCTACTAGTAATTAATAATTACTTTGTAATTTTCACAGAATTTATCTTTCTATTTCCTTCAATAGCATTCAGCTATTAGCATTCAGCTTTCCCACGTATAATATCGAAATTATTGTAGAAAATGCTTAAAAGTGACTATTTGTAATAGGGTGCAAGCTTTAAAGTGTATGGGACACGAAAAAAGAGTCACCCTAAAAGTATTTAAAAAAAAAAAAAAAAAAGATTACAAGTACAAATAATATGATTTCAATGATTACTGTGTTAAAAACGCAATGAAAAGTGCTCGTAAAAATTAGATATTTTCGTGAATTTCCAAAACATGGCAGCTCACTGGCGACGCCCCCTTTTTCCGAGCCTGGACACTCGTGACGTCAGCGGGAGTACGGAAGTTGGCGAAAACAATACGAGGATATGGAGAACTACACGGATAGTAAGGTGCTTTCTGACTCGCTATCAAGTGTAGAGTTGGAATTTGACGTTCCCGACGACAAGCAGTCTTCAGACGAAGATATTTCAGCCCAGGAATGTATCCAGCTGTATCGGTTTGAGCCTTTTCTTGATGAAGGTGCTGGTGCAACTGTGTCCGGTCGTCTGCATACAATGAAGGTGGCTGTGACCAGTTCCAAACTGCCGAGGTAGAGGACGACATCGGCAGGCTCCAGAACACAGAATGGTAAATCTTACTCTTTATTTTAAAATGGAAATTATGGACTAATAATGCTGTTTATATTTTTGTATGGGCGAAATAACAAACGCTTTGTGGCCAAAATGTAGCTTGGTTTAGACCAATACACTCAAATTATTATGCTTTACTTGTTATAGTAAAAAGGTAATTTATATTGGTAGAAGCTAAATGAACTTATCCATCTTAAAATGCAAACCATAAAGTAAATGCTACTTACTCGCTGTCATAAGAAGTGAAGCCACCACTGCCCCATTTACATTGCCACATGCCAACCTCTGTGAGACTCAATTCAACAATGGAAAAAAATTACAACATGCATTTTGGAAATTAAATTGACATCATACCAGTCAGATGCATGACACTTTTTTCTCCTGAAGTGCTTGAAATAGATAATCCAAGTATTTCCTCAAATAATGAACAAATTCTTTGTAAATGTTATAAATGGCATAAAAAAAAAAAAAAAAAAAAAAATAGTTGCTTGTGCTTTGCAAGTGTTCCTGTGGTAACTGTGTAGCAATGGCAACAGTGAAGGAGAGCGTTTGCTGTCGGAGTCGGGAGCGCAGCAGAACCAGTGCATCACCCATCACTGGACGTTCAAAGCGGTGTGCCTCATTGTGGAAGTCTTGCAGACCGCTTACCGATTTCTTCTTGTGTAGTGTCAGTAAAAAGGAGAATCGAATGACTACAAAGGATACCACGAAATATGATATAAATAAATACAATTACACAAAAGAAATACATGCCTTTTTCTTTTCATCAAAAGTATAAATGAACAAATAGAGAACTAGCTATGCCTATAAACTTACAATTTTATTTTACAAATAGTCAAACTATTCAGTGATTCACCCCCCCCCCAAAAAAAAAAAAAAATTGGCCCCCTGATAGATGGTCTCCACAATCTTCTTAAGATCCTCCACATATTCTGTAATAATATACCCATATAATTATTTAATCGTGTTGTACATGTATGCAAAATAATTAGAATTAACCTTCATTTCTATTCCTACTTTTTTTCCACTGTGTTGTGATTAGATTGTTGAATTCTAATTGTGGATGTAGATATTTCAAAGAAAAAATACATACGAAATGTTGGCTGCCCCAGGACTTTGCGCACAATACAGGACTGTCTCAGAAAATTTGAATATTATGGCTTTTTTTTTTTTTACTTGGTCTGAGGAAATATTCTAATATTTTGAGATATTTGAGTTTTCTTAAGCTGTAAACCATAATCAGCAATATTAAAAGAATAAAAGGCTTGCAATATATCAGTTGATTTGTAATGAATCCAGAATGTATGGCATTTTTGCTTATTTAATTGCATTACAGAAAATAATGGAATTTATCACAATATTCTAATTTTCTGAGACAGTCCTGTAAATGCTCCTTTCCTGTACTGTACTTGGGATAGCACACAGTGTATTTAGCGTCCCCATCCTTTGTAACATCCTGGATCTGGTGTGCATTTTCTGTATGGAGGGTCTGGGTTTCCATGGTCACCAAAAGAGCTCTGCCTGGACCAAACTGTCTGCACTCCTGAAAATATGATTCCATAAACATATATACCATGCAAAGTATGTTGTTTGGGATGATCAAAACCAATTATTACAATAACTATCCTTACCCTTTTTATGTCCTTTAGCTCAAATTGAGACTGCTACGGTTCTTGTTGAGGGCAAGGCTTGACATGAAGCTTCTTTTTGTTTTAAAAAAGAAAAAAAAAACTTTTAAATAAGAAACTATGTTGAAATGCAGGTAATATTTACACCTATACAGCCATTCTATTCTTTGAAAAATGCACAATACATTTGTAAATTACATGTACATGACAAATTAGAAAACTCGGTGGGGTGAGCAATTTGTTTTTCCATAAATTGGTGTGTTATCAATCATGTATATTGTACAGTACATTTACTCACATTTTGGATACAAACACCGGGTACATCACCCAAATCATCTTCCAAACATGTCGCCTGTGTAGCAGTTTCCTTCGACTCATACTCCCTCCATAAGCATCTCATCCACCATCTGAAACAAAGTTTGAACTGTTATTAACTTGGGCATGATGCCTTCAACACAGATGGAGAGCACAATACATAATACAAATTAGAATAGACAACAAATGGAAAGTTAGCAGTTCCCCATTAGAAATTGGTACCTTTTCATTGACTGTATATTAATTTGGCAGTGGTTATTTTTGCCAAGAGCTGCTAAAATAAGTGCTGTTAACTTTCTAGATTGTAGTTCTTACCTCACATTATAGCCAAGTGAAGGCTTCAGGGCCGGGAACGGGTCAAACGAGTCTTCCTCGAAATGTGCGCTGTACAACACTGACGTTCTAGTCAGGTGTCCATTTATCTCTCGTTCGTTGTACTCGCTTTGTCCATTTTTTGCCAAGAACTGCATCTTGAGGGAACCAAAAAAGGATCACGCCATCCTCCCTTCGATTACAACAAAATCCGTCCACGCAACGAGACGGCATTGTAGAAATTCAGTTGATGATAAAACACACAGCAGTCGTAAGCTTGCAGCGGCAAAGCAAAGACGCTGACTTCCGTCCTTCCGCTGACGTCATACACGATTCAGCCGCTGGGAACGCGCCAATGGCCAGATTTTGCATGGGTAATTTAAAAATAAGGAAATACGGTATCATTTTGCCAAAAGAGCTTAGAAAATTAAAGTCTGCAAATTATGATAAAATTATTTCGAAGATAAAAAAATGATTTGGCTAAATGGAATTTAATACTGTATTTAAGTTTGTCCTCGAGGGTGGAGGTAATTAAAATGAATGTGCTGCCCTGAATGCTATACTTGTTCCAAAGTCTTCCCATATTAATACCTGAAAAGGAATTTAGGGACTGGGATAAAATTATATCCCGATTCCTATGGCAGGGGGCTAAACCTAGAATAAAGTACAGAACATTGCAGTTATCAAAAATGGTGTGTTGGTCTTGCATTACCCTGCTTAAAAAAAAAGTTACTTTCAGGCAGGACAATTGAGAGTCTTGTTGAATTTGTGTAATCCAGACTACTTAACAAGATGGAAAGAAATAGAAGAAAATCACTTACAGAGGCCTCCAATCCAGGCTAATCCAGGCTATTATATTTGATGAAAATGTATGTAAAACCTGGAAACAAAATATAAATCCATGGCTGGAGGTAGCTGTTAAAACCTGGTCAAATTTCATTAAGAAATACAACTTAATAAAATATTGTCGATTCTTGAGATTGATTGCCTATGATGAAGACTTTGCACCCAATAGAATGGATAATGGGTTTGAGAGGTGAGAAAGGCTATGATGAATCATGAAGTTTTGAGTTTCCAAAAGTTGAAAGATTCACATCATCTGCAACAGTTCAATTGTATCTGTGAAAATACTACATCTAATCATTATTCACTTCATTTTTTGTGTTTTTAGAAATAATAGAGATTTATGCCATTATTTTAAGAGGGACAATATTGCACATTGAGTCAAATCCTGTCATTTGTATTATGTATAGCTTTGTAAACAAACCCAACAATAGAATTTGTATAATCGCTGCCTTTATTAGCTCCAAACAAACAGTAGCATGCTGTCCTCCTCCAATGCTTTGATGCTCGCCTTCGTTTCCATCATGTCATTGGCATTCAAGTCGGTTTGGCATGAGATCCCTAAAGAAATAAAAATGTAAAAAAAAAAAGATCACAAAAAAAATACGGTACCAGTAATAGGTTTAATATAGTACTGTTCCTGTAACCAGCCTTTTTTTGTCAGTGTAAAAGAAATTTACACATTTTGTTGCATTTTTTAATGTATGAACATTGCTACAGGCAAATACTTATTTCTATAACCACTTCCAAATGTCTCTAAAATATAAGGTGCGTGTACACACACAAACATAAACACATACATTCATTCATGCATACAATATATCATGTAATGAATTCTGAGTGGCATACCAGAGTCAATGATGTCAGCAGTACTTGAGGGTACAGGTTACTGGAGCCATCTGGCTGCATAACTGCAACAAACTCTCTGCCACTTCGAGTCGTCTTTTCTTTGCTTGTCTCTCCTGTGCACGTTCATATCTTGGCACCGACTGGCCTGAGACATAGATGTTGTAACTTGGGACCCAACTTTAATGTGGGAGCCCAGTCGGGATGATTGGACAGAAAAACGGGCGCAGGGCGGCCTGTTAAAATAAACAAATATATAAACAAATAAAATATGGCGAGACTGGTAATTTTGCCGCAGTAGGGTGGCCGTGAATAAGTTCTTTAGCATGATGCTACCGGGGGTCTGTTTTCTTGCATCACCCCCTTCTGTCTCTTTTTTTCCAAGTTTACATTTTGCCACCAAAAAACATGTTATCGGCATTAAGAGCCCAAGATTAATCCATCCAATTTCAGCAGTAAACACTTTGCACTGGCACTACTTTGGGTGAAAATGTTCGATGTTAGCTTTCGGCTAACGTCCGCTAGCCAGCTTGTACTACCGAACTTGCTTGCTCATGAATCCAAAAAATAAGCAACTTGCCCATATATGGGCGGTCGAAACGTTATTAATCCTCATGCATTAAATAAAGGTAAACAAGCTTACCGCTCACAAAGTGATCGCTGCACACACAAGCCCAAAGTAACGACTTCCCTCCGGAGTCCGCACTCCTCTGTCTCCAGGCCCTGGTTCCTAATTATTTTCGGAATTCGGAAAAGAAAGACCGACCATTTTCTCCCTTGGCTTTGTTCGAATAGCCAATAATGCAGCAAAAATGTACCATTTTAACCGCAGACAACAAACGTGATACGTGTTTGAACGAATCACTACGTGGAGGTGGAGGCCACCCAGGATGGCGACAGCAACAAATCCGTGGCGGTAGTGACTACATGTGCAAGCGACCTATACCAGAACTACTTGTGGTGTAGTTATGATCCCCGGAGTGGAAGCTGCAGGTTACCCACTTACCTACAGGATCTAGATTTGTTTTAGTAGCTAGGCTGGTAGTTGATTTTAAAGTAACTTAAAACACAAGAATGGAGCTGTGCTTTAACTCTTTTACTACCAAAAATGTGTAAACACTCGTTAAAACAAAAACAAAAAACAAAAAAAATTCTACTCCCTCCCAAACACATGAAAACAAGCGTTTTTCGTTTTTTTATTTATTTATTTATTTATTTATTTATTTATTTATTTATTTATTTTTGCACAAGAGGCATCTCTAGGTTCTGGTGTACTGTAAAGCGCAAGGCTCAAAAGCCATTTTAAAGCTATAAAAACAACCACTAGGTGGCAGAGGTGCATTTGGTAAGAGATCACCAGGGATCACGACAGAGAAAGAATTGGCAGGAAGAGGAAGTGGAGAGTGTGGTGTGAAGAAGGGTGAGAAAAACATGTTGAAAATGGACAACAAAAGACAAATGCCCCTCGAGGAGTGTTTCATGAAAAAAACGTCATTATCGTCCAAGAAGGATTCAGAAGAGTCTATGATGACGAGACAGGAGGTGAGGAAAAAGCGCACAGTAGCAATAGAATAGCCGCCTTGGCAGCGACTAACTCATGTTCCAAAATCGTTCTGCGGAGCTCGTGTCGCGTATCTCCTGAGTCCGTGTTTGATTCCGCTTATGACCACGAGGATGACAAAAGTGAGCCGGACCCTGATCCGGACTCATCCGTCTATTGGGAACCGGAACAATCTCGCCGTTCAACAGCAGCCGTGGGACGTCGGGACGTCCCCCGCAGAACGAGGAGGTAGGTGCTAGCTTGAATAATCGCTGACCAATCATATACAATTGTTGAAAATGTGATGTGTGTGTGTGTGTGTGTGTGTGTGTGTGTGTGTGTGGGTGTGTGCGTGTGGGTGTGTGTGTGTGTGTGTGTGTGTGTGTGTGATGGGAAAAGTCCGCAATGTAGCAAATATAAAAATATTTGGCGTAATTAAAGATATTTCTGTGAATTAGAGCGTGTTTATCCAGTAGCAGAGGTAAGTGGTCGTGTGAGTGCAATAAAAACTTTTTTTCCACTTCACACTGAAGCTACACAATATACTTTGTAAGGTTGTCAAAAGTGTCGACACTCTGAAAAGTATCGATTACAAAACTAATCTGCTGCCCCTACTTCCCATTTCAAAATTAACTTTATTTTTGTCAATAGACATTTTATATTTATTACCATATACTTGTTCAATTGTAATCCCCACAAATAAAATGTTGAATATGGTTTAAGTCTGACACACCTTCAGCACTTGTATGAGATTCTGCTCAATCCTCGACTTTTGCTCCTTCTTCAGTGTTGAAGCTGGAAAAAAAAAAAAAAAGACAACATAGTGTTGTCACTTTAGAATAGGGGTTGAAAAAAGATGAGTAAATGAATTGTTGATGTGAAAATAAGGTTTGTTCATGATAACATACAGAATAGGGTTTGGGAAGTCATTTGCAGATAATTTGTTCACATAAGTTATAAATGATAGTGTAACAACTATGGCCGATGGCCCAATCCACCCTCTAATTTTTTTTTTTTAAGTTTGCTTCTCCTAAAGCAAATTCTCTGCAGTCGCATAAATATTCCACTGCCCAGACAGGATCCAGGCTTGGTTAGCTCTGCAGGTGGTCATCCAACCACCAACAAGGCTCTTTTGAAGCCGCTGACCAGGTGACAAAGGAATTTATGCGTCTGCCGAAGGAGTGTATTCAAGCCCGTCTTCTCGGAGGCCGAACAAATGGCTCCAATGATTTGGAATACACAAATGACCGATCAAAGGAATGTTCATGACTTCTTATCAATCACAAAGGGTATTCTGGCGCCTCGCCCTTCCTGGAACGTCTAGATGGAGCAACAGCACCGCCAAGTGGTGAAACTTGGAACTATCCTTAGTGACAATTCACATAAGTAACCGCATTTTACACATTTATACCATGATAATTCTTGACAGACAACTGAACTACGAATGATTCATGTTATATCTTTGTGTGTATGAGCATCCTATTTCATTTGTACTCCATAAAGAATGAAAGATAATCAATATCTCTCAGTTCAGTCAGATTAGACAAGTAGAAGTTACCTCACAAGTTAGTTTATGATGCATTAATTACGATGTGTGTTAAACGGGTTGTGTGGGAAAACTGATTTGCCAGACTGACCAAATTTAATGCCAAATCATTAATCTCTTTAATAATTTTTTTCTTAAAGTCTGCCCGAGCGAGCAGAAGGGTGTGCCACCACCCACTGAAGCCCCGCCCAAAGACTTTAAAAGGGCGAGGAGACCCTCGCTCATCCTCTTGCCCTCTTCCTGCTCTTTTCGCCTCTCGCCTCTGGCTCCCAAGCCTCTTCCAAAACTCTCGTGCACGACCTGCAAGTGCCCCAGCCTGCTCGAACTCTTTGTTCCAAGAAACTTGCCAACCACGTGGCCCTTCTCTTTTCTGGCAACAACCGTTGCCGAGAGCGGACCCTCGCTCCACGCCACGCCAAAGCAGGTGCAAACTGCAACGCTGACTAAAGACTCTTTTGCTTTTTTTTTTGTTTTTTTTTTTGTTCCACCATCGGTGCTTGCCCGCCCGGACTCCGCGGCCCCGGCGTACACTTGCAACGTATCGCCGGACTCAAGGTTGTGCACCTAAGCCGCGCACCTCACCTGCTATTCGGTGGCGCTCCGCCGCAGTGCCAACGCACCTCCAACGGCTGGCCTTCCCCGTACGCAGGCGCGTACTGACCGAGCTGCAACACCTGAACTCGGACAGCTGCCCGGCAGAGCCAACCTTGGCGAGAATCAACCTCGCCGGATCGCCGACCAATCAAGGGACGAGCCGCGCAACTACGTCAGGCCCCTGAGCGGCTTTCCCTTGCTCACCTGTGGAATAAATCCCTTTTTTTTTATTTTCTTGCCTTTTTGGAACGAACATTGACTATTTTTCCCCCTTTTTTTTCAAGACCTTTCTGCTCATTCGACGCAAACGATTCTCGTAAGTGTGCGTTTGATTTCTAGCTCGGCGTATCCACTTTGTGCCACTTACGTTTGAAACATATCACAAATCTGGCAGGTCAAATTTCTCTTTTCCCTGTTTCTTTATTCATTCGCATTCCTTCCTTATTTTCATTCGCTTTATTTTATTCCTTTTCTTCTGACGGTAGAATAGTTAGATAGGCAGTGTTTTGATTCTGTAGTGTAGCAATCGTGAATAAATGCATGTTTTATGAACTCTATTCCGCCGAAGTCATCTGTGTTTCCGAGTGGATTATTATTCTTTTGTTAGTACAACGAACCACTGAATATCGAGTGTGGCAACTTTAGATTATAAATGACTGATGAAAGAAGGATTTTGGTCGTTGTTTGCTCCTGTTAACCCAAAGCAAAACCAACGTGGTGCCCCAGAGGTTATCGAGGTAAATACAATTTACCTCTGTAACGTCCAGATTATTAATTCGTCCAAAAGACGACCCAATTATCGCTACAATAGCAATCTACAAATATTGGCGGAATCACCCATATTGAACGTTAGAATGGATCTGCAAAAATATTACAGTCAATACCACAAACACACATTTTTCAACATGAACTCATAATTGCCCATCATGACTATCTTTTACTTGTGCATTTTAATTATTAGTAATGGTATTTCTGAATCATGATTTAATCATTAGTTAATATTTGGAAATTATTCGTTCATAATTCTTCAATAGTTACAAATTACTGAACTTCAATATGAGTTCATATTTGCTCATCATGACATAATGTTTTGTTTATGCATTTTAATGATTAGTAATGGATATTTCTTAGTCATGAGTTAATCATTAGTTAATATTTGCAAGTTATGAGTTTATAATTCTCCAATAGTTGCAAATTATTAGTTCATCATAAGTTCAGAAAATATCTCATTATGACTTCATCTTTTGTTAATGCATTTACAAGTTATTAGCTAACAATTTGTACATTTTTACTCCTAATCTGTTCATATTTATAATTTATTAGTTCAACAAGAGTTCTCATGACTTCATCTTTAACTCATTCAATGCCATTGACGGAAAAAGACGTCAATGTCAAATTTTTTGCTTGCCTGGCAGTAAATGTGTTAAACAATAAGTGGAACTAAATCAGTTTGTCCTTTACGTAATAAAAACTGGACTAAAATCTATGGGCACGAGATGTAAATGATATGATTTTGTCAAATCTTGTCTGCCAGGATTATTAGGGCCCGAGCAGCGACCGCTGCGAGGTCCCTATTGTTTTTGTAAAAATTATTATTATTAGGGCCCGAGCAGCGACCGCTGCGAGGTCCGTATTGTTTTTGTAAAAAATATTATTATTATTATTATTATTATTATTGTTATTAGGGCACGAGCAGCGACCGCTGCGAGGTCCCTATTGTTTTTCGTTCGAATTATTATTATTATTATTAGGGCCCGAGCAGCGACCGCTGCGAGGTCCCTATTGTTTTTGTAAAAATTATTATTATTATTAGGGCCCGAGCAGCGACCGCTACGAGGTCCCTATTGTTTTTCGTTCGAATTATTATTATTATTATTATTATTATTATTATTATTATCCGTAAACGATCGCATTTTTGAGGACCTAAACATTCACGAAAACTCACCAAACTTTGCACACTCCTCAGGCCCGGCGAAAAATTCGATATTATGAAGTCGTCATAACAGCGCGACTCTATAGCGCCCCCTAGCGTAGAAAAATAACAACCAAGCCCGGCACGTTTGAGCGAGAGCAACGAAAATTGGCAGGCACGTGTAGCACCCCGAGACGCACAAAAAAGTCTATTGGGACCATGTAGCTAAAATGTACAGGAAGTGAGCTATGAAATTTTTAATGTCTAATTTTGGCCTATTTTGGCACATTCACTGCGGTCATGCTTTTTCCCCCTTTGCAAACATTTTTCATCCAATTGACTTCAAACTTGGCATTTATCATTTCAAGACCTGAGAGAACAACTGGGCAAAACATCTTGCCTTTTCGAAATACTATATGACGGGGGCGGGGCATCAAATTTTGCCTTTAAAATTTCATTTGTCCAGAAAGAGCAAATGCTTAATAACTCCCATGTTCAAGCTCCAAAAAATCTCAAACTTCTCAGGCAACGTAATAGTCACGGCCTGAAAACATCTATATGATAAAATTCAGTTATACATATAGCGCCACCTAGTGGTCACAATAAATGTCATACTTTCCGTTTTTAGCTACTGCGCTGAGCTCGTTGAAGGGATCCAGTTGAAAATTGGTCAGACAAGCCTAAAGATGTTGATCATGCCCCACACCGAATATTGTAACTTTTCGCCAAAGGGCGTGGCCGCTACGGTGCCGCAAAGTCTAAAGATTTTTCGTGACAATAAAAGCTGCATTAACTTGACCGAGATGATCCTATCTTCTCAAAATTTCACACATTTGATGAGAGTCCAGCCCCTAAGACATCTACGAACTTATATTTCATCTTACCACCTTCTGGCAATTTTTTTTCTTACGATTTTTCTTCAATGTTTTTCTCCAACCACATTAACTGCACCTACCTCATATTTGCTCAGATGAGGGTTTCGGTCTTCATGATGTCACAACACGAAGTTTGTGAGTTTTCGCGAATCGCTGTGGGCGTGGCTAAGCGCTGTTCGCCAAGAAAACAACACCAATTTTGAGGGTCTAAACATGCACAGAAACTCATGAAACTTGGCACACACATCTGGCCTGGTAAAATTAGCAATATTTTATTGTTGATTGTGCTATTTTTACAAAAATGACTCAATAGCGCCCCCTAGAAGTTTTTAACGAAGCAGCCCCGGTTGTACGTTTAAGCAAGAACGACGAATATTTTTAGGTGTATGAGGGAGCCCAAGACCTACAAAAAAGTCTCTTGGACCCATATGCTAAAATGAACAGGAAGTGAGCTACGAATTTTTGAATGTCCCATTTTTGACGATTTTTGCACATTTACAGGGGGCATACTTTTGCCCACTTCTCCTACACGTTTCATCCGACTGAGTTAAGACTTGACCTGGACCATGTCAAGACCTGAGCCAACGACAGGGGGAAAAATCTTGACTTTTCGAAATACTATATGATGAGGGCGGGGCATCAAAATTTGAGTTTCGCACTGAAAAAGGATATGCTTGATAACTCCCCGGTACATGCTCCAAAAAATCCCAAATTTGACATGTATGTTTATCGTCAAGGCCTGATGTTTTCTCGATGACAACATTCAGTTATATATGCAGCGCCACCTAGCCCTTGAGGTATAAAAAAAAAATACCCCACATACGGTATTTTGTACAAAAAATGTAAACTCATTCTAAGTGTGATAACTAAGTCATTTATGAATATTCTTTTTGTTTCCACCACTCAAAATGTTCACTGGCATCAGACTTATCCAAACATGTATATATTTTTATTTATTTTTGATAGCCTCTATGGACATTAAAAGCAATATCGTGAATGAAGGATATGCATAATAACTCCACGGTAGATGCTCCAAAAAAAATCCCACACTTGACATGTATGCTTATAATCAAGGCCTGAAGGTATCTATGACAACATTCAGTTATAAATACAGCGCCACCTAGCCCTTGAGGCTTATATATAAAAAAAAAATACCCCACATACGGTATTTTGTACAAAAAATGTAAACTCATTCTAAGTGTGATAACTAAGTCATTTATGAATATTCTTTTAGTTTCCACCGCTCAAATTGTTCACTGGCTTGACACCGTTCCAAACGTATGTACGTTTCCATTTTGTTTTATTCATTTTTGATTGCCCCTTTGGACAATAAAAGTAACATTGTGCAATGAGTACATCGAGCGATGATGTGTATATACATTTTTACAAAAAATACCAATCAGGGCAACTCATTGCCTAAAAATAAAAAAGGACGCTGATTTTTGCAGGTCTTAACAATCACCAAAACCCGTTGAGCTTGACACACACACTGGCAAAAAAATATACTACATGTAAACGTTTATGATGCCATTTTCAAAGAAATTTTGCATCCAATATGCCAGTACCCCAACGTGCCAGTACCCCAACGTGCCAGTACCCCAACGTGCAAGTACCCCAACGTGGCCCGGGCTGCGAGGGCCCTTTATAGCTGCTCGCAGCTCTAGTTAGGGCCCGAGCAGCGACCGCTGCGAGGTCCCTATTGTTTTTGTAAAAATTATTATTATTATTATTATTATTATTAGGGCCCGAGCAGCGACCGCTGCGAGGTCCCTATTGTTTTTCGTTCGAATTATTATTATTATTATTATTATTATTATTCTCCGTAAACGATCGCATTTTTGAGTACCTAAACATTCACAAAAACTCACCAAACTTTGCACACTCCTCAGGCCCGGCGCAAATTTGATATTATGAAGTCGTCATAACAACGCGACTCTATAGCGCCCCCTAGCGTAGAAAAATAAAAACCAAGCCTGGCACGTTTGAGCTAGAGCAACGAAAATTGGCAGGCACGTGTAGCACCCCGAGACGCACAAAAAAGTCTATTGGGACCATGTAGCTAAAATGTACAGGAAATGAGCTATGAATTTTTTTATGTCCAATTTTGGCCTATTTTGGCACATTCACTGTGGTCATGCTTTTTCCCCCTCTGCAAACATTTTTCTACCAAATTAACATCAAACTTGGCATTTATCATCTCAAGACCTGAGAGAACAACTGGGCAAAAAGTCTTGCCTTTTCGAAATACTATATGATGGGGGCGGGGCATCAAATATTGTCTTTAAAATTTCATTTGTCCAGAAAGAGCAAATGCTTAATAACTCCCATGTTCAAGCTCCAAAAAATCTCAAACTTCTCAGGCAACGTAATAGTCACGGCCTGAAAACATCTATATGATCAAATTCAGTTATACATATAGCGCCACCTAGTGGTGACAATAAATGTCATACTTTACGTTTTTAGCTACTGCGCTGAGCTCGTTGAAGGGATCCAGTTGAAAGTTGGTCAGAAAAGCCTTAAGATGTTGATCATGCCCCACACCGAATATTGCAACTTTTCGCCAAAGGGCGTGGCCGCTACGGTGCCGCAAAGTCTGAAGATTTTTCGTGACAATAAAAGCTGCATGAACTTGACCGAGATGATCCTATCTTCTCAAAATTTCATACATTTGATGAGAGTCCAGCCCTAAAGACATCTACGAACTTATATTTCATCTTACTGATAGCGCCACCTAGTGGCAATTTTTTTTCTTACGAATTTTCTTGTACATTTTTTCTCCAAACACGTTAACTGGACCAACCTCATATTTGCTCACATGAGGGTTTTGGCCTTCATGATGTCACAACACGAAGTTTGTGAGTTTTCGCGAATCGCTGTGGGCGTGGCTAAGCACTGTTCGCCAAGAAAACAACGCCAGTTTTGAGGGTCTAAACATGCGCAGAAACTCATGAAACTTGGCACACACATCTGGCCTGGTAAAATGAACAATATTTTATTGTTGATTGTGCTATTTTTACAAAAATGACTCAATAGCGCCCCCTAGAAATTTTTAATGAAGCAGCCCCGATTGTACGTTTAAGCAAGATCTACGAAAATTTTTACGTGTATGAGGGAGCCCAAGACCTACAAAAAAGTCTCTTGGACCCATATGCTAAAATGAACAGGAAGTGAGCTACGAATTTTTGAATGTCCCATTTTTTACGATTTTAGCACATTTACAGGGGGCATACTTTTGCCCACTTCTCCTACACGTTTCATCCGACTGACTTCAGACTTGACCTGGGCTATGTCAAGACCTGAGCCAACAACAGACGGAAAAATCTTGACTTTTGCAAATACTATATGATGAGGGCGGGGCATCAAAATTTGTGTTTCGCACTGAAAAAGGATATGCTTGATAACTCCCCGATACATGCTCCAAAAAATCCCAAACTTGACATGTATGTTTATCGTCAAGGCCTGAAGGTATGTCTATGACAACATTCAGTTATATATGCAGCGCCACCTAGCCCTTGAGGCATGAAAAAAAAATACCCCACTTACGGTATTTTGTACAAAAAATGTACACTCATTCTAAGTGTGATAACTAAGTCATTTATGAATATTCTTTTAGTTTCCACCACTCAAATTGTTCACTGGCTTCACACCGATCCAAACGTATGTACGTTTCCATTTTGTTTTATTCATTTTTGATTGCCCCTTTGGACAATAAAAGTAACATTGTGCAATGAGTACAACGAACGATGATGTGTATATACACTTTTACAAAAAAATACCAATCAGGGCAACTCATTGCCTAAAAATAAAAAAGGACGCTGATTTTTGCAGGTCTTAACAATCACCAAAACCCGTTGAGCTTGATACACACACTGGCAAAAAAATATTCTACATGTAAACGTTTATTATGCCATTTTCAAAGAAATTTTGCTTCCAATATGCCAGTACCCCAATGTGCCAGTACCCCAACGTGCAAGTACCCCAACGTGCAAGGACCCCAACGTGGCCCGGGCTGCGAGGGCCCTTTATAGCTGCTCGCAGCTCTAGTTAGGGCCCGAGCAGCGGCGGCGGCGGTGCCGCTGCGAGGCCCTATTGTTTTTGTAGGAATTCTTCTTCTTATTATTATTATTATTATTATTCTTATTATTATTATTCTCCGCAAACGATCACATTTTTGAGACACTAAACGTGACCGAAAACTCACCAAACTTTACACGCACATCAGGCCTGGCGAAAAATTTGATATTTTAAAGTCGCCATACATGATAACAGAAAAATGGCTCCTTAGCGCCCCCTACATAGGTTAAACGGATCCCTGTCCCGCTACGATTGTCGGACGGCTATGAAAATTGTGTGGCACCTGTAGCACATCCCAATGAACAAAAACCTCTTTGAAGTGTGTACCCTAAAATAGACAGAAAGTGAGGTATGAGTATTTAAATGTCCAATTTTTGCCAATTTTTGCACATTTACAGGGGTCATACTTTTGCCCGCTTCTCCTACACGGTTAACCCGATTGACTTCAAACTTGGGATGGACCATCTCAACACCTGGGACAACATCATTGTAAAAAATGAAAAGTTTTTGATATAATATATGACGGCGGCGGCGCATCAAATTTAGAGTTTAAAAATTCTTACTTCACGAGGCATTGCCGGTTGTACGTTTAATCTAGAGCTACGAAAATTGGTACACATATGTAACAGACTATGACCTACAAAAAACTCTTTTTGAAGCATATGCTAAACCTGACAGGAAGTCCACCATTTTGATTTATTTTGGAACGTGTTGCCATTTTTTTGGCCATTTCATTGGGGTCTTATTTTAACGAACTCCTCCTACAGTGTTTATCTGATCATCTTCAAACTTGGTGTGATTCATCTTAAGATGTTGAAGATGAAAAGTTATTGAAAGCTTTGTATTTCGTCGCACACTGTTGTCATGGCATGCACTGTTTGCAAAGGAAAAAATATATACTTAAAGAAGCATTCCCATTTGTACGAAGCAGCAAGAGCTACGAAAATTTGTAGACATATGTAACAGCCCAAAATGTACAAAAAAGTCTCTTGGTGCCCTGTGATAAACCCAACAGGAAGTCCCCCAGGGGCCGGGCATCACATTTTGAGCTAAAAAAACTCCTCTTTAACAAAGCATACCCGGCTGTACGTTTCACCTAGAGTTACCAAAATTTGTAGAGGTATATAACAGCCCTCGAGGTACAAAAAACTCTTTTTGAACCATATGCTAAACCTAACAGGACGTCCGCCATTTTGATTTACTTTGGAATGTGTTGCCATTTTTTTTGGCCATTTCATAGGGGTCATATTTTAACAAACTCCTCCTACAGAGTTTATCCGATCATCTTCAAACTTGGTGTGATTCATCTTAAGATGTTGAAAATGAAAAGTTATTGAAAGCTTTTTATTTCGTCACACGCTGTTGTCGTGGCATGCACTTTTTGCAAAGGAAAAAAAAAATTATTAATGAAGCATTCCCAGTTGTACGAAGCAGCTAGAGCGACGAAAAATTGTAGACATATGTAACAGTCCAGGATGTACAAAAAAGTCTCTTGGTGCCATGTGCTTAACCTAACAGGAAGTCCCCCAGGGGCCGGGCATCACATTTTGAGCTAAAAAACTCCTCTTTAACGAAGCATTCCCGGTTGTACGTTTCACCTAGCGCTATGATAATTTGCAGGCATACATAAGAGCCCATGATGTACAAAAAAGTCTCTTGGACCCATGTGCTAAACCAAACAGGAAGTCTGCCATTTTGATTTATGATGGGATTTGTTGCCATTTTTTGTGGCCTTTTTCAGGGGTCATATTTTAACGAACCCCTCCTACAAAATTTATCCGACTGTCTTCAAACTTGGTGTGTTTCATCTTAAGATGTTTAAGATGCAAAGTAATCGAAAGTTTTTTTATTTTGTAACACGCTGTTGACATAGCAATGCATTGTTTGTCAAGTGCTGCTTTTTTTTTTATATACACATGAAAACTCATGAAACTTTGCAAACACATCAGACTTGTCATGAACATGAATTTTCAGAGATTTATTGTGCAATTTGCAATAAATAGCGCCCTCTAGACATTTTTATGAAGCATTTCCGATTGTATGATTATGCTAGACCTACAAAAAAGTATTATGTAGCCATTTGCCAAACCAAAGAGGAAGTCCGCTATTTTGATTTTATTTTGGGAATTATACATAATTTTTTGCCTTTTTCATTAAACTTTGCACAGACAAGGCATGGAAAAAACTAACATTTTAAATGGTCCTTGTTCCATGTAACAGTTGTTAAGTGCTGCTTTTTTTTTTTTTTTATACACATGAAAACTCATGAAACTTTGCAAACACATCAGACTTGTCATGAACATGAATTTTTAGAGATTTATTGTGCAATTTGCAATAAATAGCGCCCTCTAGACATTTTTATGAAGCATTTCCGATTGTATGATTATGCTAGACCTACAAAAAAGTATTATGTAGCCATTTGCCAAACCAAAGAGGAAGTCCGCTATTTTGATTTTATTTTGGGAATTATACATCATTTTTGGCCTTTTTCATTAAACTTTGCACAGACAAGGCATGGAAAAAACTAACATTTTAAACGTTCCTTGTTCCATGTAACAGTACCCCAACGTGCCAGTACCCTGACGTGCAAGTAACCCAACGTTGTGCTCAATAGCGCCCTCTATGCATTTTTATGGAGCATTTCCAATTGTATGATTCAAGCGATACACAACTAAAGATGACTTGACCAAGATTTATGAAAAATGGGAGGCATACCTATTAGCTTAAGACCTACAAAAGGTATTCTGTAGCCGTATGCTAAACCGAAAAGGAAGTCCACCATTTTGAATATATTTTGGGAATTGCACACCATATTTCGCGTTTTGATTAAACTTTGCACACACAAGGCTTGTCAAAAACATTTTAGATGGTCCTTGTTCCATGTAACAGTACCCCAACGTGCCAGTACCCCGACGTGCAAGTACCCCAACGTGGCCCGGGTTGCGAGGGCCCTTTATAGCTGCTCGCAGCTCTAGTTATTATTATTAATCTTCTTCTTCTTTATTCTCCGCAAACAATCGCGATTTTGGGTACCTAAATATTCACGAAAACTCACCGAACTTTGCACACTCCTCAGGTCCGGCGAAAAATTTGATATTATGAAGTCGTTATAACAATGCGACTCTATAGCGCCCCCTAGCATAGAAAAATAAAAACCAAGCCCGGCACGTTTGAGCTAGAGCAACGAAAATTGGCAGGCACGTGTAGCACCCCGAGACGCACAAAAAAGTCTATTGGGACCATGTAGCTAAAATGTACAGGAAGTGAGCTATGAATTTTTTAATGTCCAATTTTGGCCTATTTTGGCACATTCACTGTGGTCATGCTTTTTCCCCCTATGCAAACATTTTTCATCCCATTGACTTCAAACTTGGTATTTATCATCTCAAGACCTAAGAGAACAGCTGGGCAAAAAGTCTTGCCTTTTCGAAATACTATATGACGGGGGCGGGGCATCAAATATTGCCTTTAAAATTTCATTTGTCCAGAAAGAGCAAATGCTGAATAACTCCCATGTACAAGCTCCAAAAAATCTCAAACTTCTCAGGCAACGTAATAGTCACGGCCTGAAAACATCTATATGACAAAATTCAGTTATACATATAGCGCCACCTAGTGGTTACAATAAATGTCATACTTTACGTTTTTAGCTACTGTGCTGAGCTCGTTGAAGGGATCCAGTTGAAAATTGGTCAGAAAAGCCTTAAGATGTTGATGATGCCCCACACCGAATATTGTAACTTTTCGCCAAAGGGCGTGGCCGCTACGGTGACGCAAAGTCTGAAGATTTTTCGTGACAATAAAAGCTGCATTAACTTGACCGAGATGATCCTATCTTCTCAAAATTTCACACATTTGATGAGAGTCCAGCTCTAAAGACATCTACTAACTTACATTTCAGCTAACTGATAGCGCCACCTAGTGGCAATTTTTTTTCTTACGAATTTTCTTCTACGTTTTTCTCCAAACACGTTAACTGGACCTACCTCATATTTGCTCAGATGAGGGTTTCGGCCTTCATGATGTCACAACACGAAGTTTGTGAGTTTTCGCGAATTGCTGTGGGCGTGGCTAAGCGCTGTTCGCCAAGAAAACAACGCCAGTTTTGAGGGTCTAAACATGCACAGAAACTCCTGAAACTTGGCACACACATCTGGCCTGGTAAAATGAGCAATATTTTATTGTTGATTGTGCTATTTTTACAAAAATGACTCAATAGCGCCCCCTCAAAATTTTTAACGAAGCAGCCCCGGTTGTACGTTTAAGCAAGAACGACGAATATTTTCAGGTGTATGAGGGAGCCCAAGACCTACAAAAAAGTCTCTTGTACCCATATGCTAAAATGAACAGGAAGTGAGCTACGAATTTTTGAATGTCCCATTTTTGACGATTTTTGCACATTCACAGGGGGCAGACTTTTGCCCACCTCTCCTACACGTTTCATCCGACTGAGTTAAGACTTGGCCTGGACCATGTCAAGACCTGAGCCAACGACAGGGGGAAAAATTTTGACTTTTCGAAATACTATATGATGAGGGCGGGGCATCAAAATTTGTGTTTCGCAATGAAAAAGGATATGCTTGATAACTCCCCGGTACATGCTCCAAAAAATCCCAAACTTGACATGTATGTTTATCGTCAAGGCCTGAAGTTATCTCTATGACAACATTCAGTTATATATGCAGCGCCACCTAGCCCTTGAGGCATGAAAAAAAAAATACCCCACATACGGTATTTTGTACAAAAAATGTAAACTCATTCTAAGTGTGATAACTAAGTCATTTAGGAATATTCTTTTACCTTCCACCACTCAAAATATTCACTGGCATCAGACCTAACCAAACATACATATTTTTGTTATTTAGTTTTATGTATTTTTGATAGCCTCTATGGACATTAAAAGCAATATCGTGAATGAAGGCTATGCTTAATAACTCCCAGGTACATGCTCCCAAAAATCCCATATTTGAAATGTATATTTAGAGTCAAGGCCTGAAGGTATCTCTATGACAAAATTCAGTTATAAATACAGCGCCACCTAGTCCTTGAGGCATAAAAAAAAATGCCTCACTTACGGTATTTTTGCAAAAATTGTAAACTCATTGTAAGTGTGATAACTAAGTCATTTATGAATATTCTTTTACTTTCCACCACTCAATATGTTCACTGGTATCAGACCGATCCAAACATACGTATTTTTTATTTAGTTTTATATCGCCTCTATGGACAATAAAAGCAACATTGTGCAATGAGTACGAGCGATGATGTGTGTATATATACTTTTACGAAAAATACCAATCAGAGCAACTCATTGCCTAAAAATAAAAAAAAGACGCTGATTTTTGCAGATCTTAACAATCACCAAAACCCATTGAGCTTGACACACTCATCACACCTGGCAAAAAAAAAAAAAAAAAGTCCACATGTTTATCATGCCATTTTCAAAGAAATTCTGCTTCCAATGTGCCAGTACCCCAATGTGCAAGTTCCCCAACGTGCAAGTATCCCAACGTGGCCCGGGCTGCGAGGGCCCTTTATAGCTGCTCGCAGCTCTAGTTATTCTTCTTATTATTATTCTCCGCAAACAATCGCATTTTTGAGACGCTAAACGTGAACGAAAACTCACCAAACTTTACACGCACATCAGGCCTGGCGAAAAATTTGATATTTTAAAGTCGCCATACATGATAACAGAAAAATGGCTCCATAGCGCCACCTACATAGGTTAAACGGATCCCTGTCCCGCTACGATTGTCCTATGGCGACGAAAATTGTGTGGCACCCGTAGCACATCCAGATGAACAAAAACCTCTTTGATATGTGTACCCTAAAATAGACAGGAAGTGAGGTATGAGTATTTAAATGTCCAATTTTTGCCAATTTTTGCACATTTACAGGGGTCATACTTTTGCCCGCTTCTCCTACACGGTTAACCCGATTGACTTCAAACTTGGGATGTACCATCTCAACACCTGGGACAACATCATGGTAAAAAATCAAAAGTTTTTGACATACTATATGACGGTGGCGGGGCATCAAATTTACAGTTTCAAAATTCTTACTTAACGAAGCATTGCCGGTGGTACGTTTAATCTAGAACTACGAAAATTGGTACACATATGTAACAGACTATGATCTACAAAAAAGCCTGTTGGTGCCATATGCTAAACCTAACAGGAAGTCCGCCAGAGGCGAGGCATCAAATTTTGTGTTTCAAAATTCTAACTTAATGAAGCATTCCCGGCTGTACATTTCACCTAGAGTTACCAAAATTTGAAGACATATGTAACAGCCCTCAAGGTACAAAAAAACTCTTTTTGAACCATATGCTAAACCGAACAGGAAGTCCGCCATTTTGATTTACTTTGGAACGTGTTGCCATTTTTTGGGCCATTTCATAGGGGTCTTATTTTAACGAACTCCTCCTACAGAGTTTATCCGATCATCTCCAAACTTGGTGTGATTCATCTTAAGATGTTGAAGATGAAAAGTTATTGAAAGCTTTTTATTTCGTCGCACGCTGTTGCCGTGGCATGCACTTGTTTGCAAAGGAAAAAAAATCCTTCTTAATATAGCATTCCCAGTTGTACGAAGCACCTAGAGCTACGAAAATTTGGAGACATATGTAACAGCCCACTATGTACAAAAAAGTCTCTGGGTGCAATGTGCTAAACCCAACAGGAAGTCCCCCAGGGGCCGGGCATCACATTTTGTGCTAAAAAAAAAACCTCCTCTTTAACGAAGCATTCACGGTTGTACGTTTCACCGAGAGATATGATAATTTGGAGGCATACATAAGAGCCCACGATGTACAAAAAAGTCTCTTGGAACCAAATGCTAAACCAAACAGGAAGTCTGACATTTTGATTTACTTTGGTATTTGTAGCCACTTTTTGGGGCCTTTTATAGGGGTCATATTTTCTGCAAAACTTATCACATCGTCTTCATTCTTTGGCATGTTTCATCTTAAGATATTTAAGATGAAAATTTATTGAATTATTTTATTTTGTCACACGCCTTTGCTGTAGCGATGCATTGTTTGCAATGAAATTTTTTTTTTGAGAGTCCAAACATGGGCAAAAACTCACAAAATTTTGCACACAGATCAGATCTCTCACGAACATGAATATTTTATAATTTGTTGTGCAATTTGTAATAAATGGCTCAATAGCGCCGTCTCGATATTTTTATGAAGTATATCCGATTATATGGTTCATCTAGATTTGTGAATATTGGGAGGCATACCTATCAGCCTAATACCTCCAAAAATTATTCTATAGCCATGTGCCAATCCATTTTGATTTTATTTTAATTGTGCATCATTTTTGCCCTTCCATGAAACTTTGCAAACACAAAGCATGTCAAAAACATTTACAATTTAGACGGTTTCCTATGAAACAGTACCCCAACATGCCAGTTCCCCGACATGCAAATACCCCAACGTGGCCCGGGTTGCGAGGGCCCTTTATAGCTGCTCGCAGCTCTAGTTAGGGCCCGAGCAGCGACCGCTTTTACAAAAATGACTCAATAGCGCCCCCTCGAAATTTTTAACGAAGCAGCCCCGGTTGTACGTTTAAGCAAGAACGACGAATATTTTCAGGTGTATGAGGGAGCCCAAGACCTACAAAAAAAGTCTCTTGTACCCATATGCTAAAATGAACAGGAAGTGAGCTACGAATTTTTGAATGTCCCATTTTTGACGATTTTTGCACATTCACAGGGGGCAGACTTTTGCCCACCTCTCCTACACGTTTCATCCGACTGAGTTAAGACTTGGCCTGGACCATGTCAAGACCTGAGCCAACGACAGGGGGAAACATTTTGACTTTTCGAAATACTATATGATGAGGGCGGGGCATCAAAATTTGTGTTTCGCAATGAAAAAGGATATACTTGATAACTCCCCGGTACATGCTCCAAAAAATCCCAAACTTGACATGTATGTTTATCGTCAAGGCCTGAAGTTATCTCTATGACAACATTCAGTTATATATGCAGCGCCACCTAGCCCTTGAGGCATGAAAAAAAAATACCCCACATACGGTATTTTGTACAAAAAATGTAAACTCATTCTAAGTGTGATAACTAAGTCATTTAGGAATATTCTTTTACCTTCCACCACTCAAAATATTCACTGGCATCAGACCTAACCAAACATACATATTTTTGTTATTTAGTTTTATGTATTTTTGATAGCCTCTATGGACATTAAAAGCAATATCGTGAATGAAGGCTATGCTTAATAACTCCCAGGTACATGCTCCAAAAAATCCCATATTTGAAATGTATATTTAGAGTCAAGGCCTGAAGGTATCTCTATGACAAAATTCAGTTATAAATACAGCGCCACCTAGTCCTTGAGGCATAAAAAAAAATGCCTCACTTACGGTATTTTTGCAAAAATTGTAAACTCATTGTAAGTGTGATAACTAAGTCATTTATGAATATTCTTTTACTTTCCACCACTCAATATGTTCACTGGTATCAGACCGATCCAAACATACGTATTTTTTATTTAGTTTTATTTTATTTTTTTATCGCCTCTATGGATAATAAAAGCAACATTGTGCAATGAGTACGAGCGATGATGTGTGTATATATACTTTTACGAAAAATACCAATCAGAGCAACTCATTGCCTAAAAATAAAAAAAAGACGCTGATTTTTGCAGATCTTAACAATCACCAAAACCCATTGAGCTTGACACACTCATCACACCTGGGGAAAAAAAAAAAAAAAAAGTCCACATGTTTATCATGCCATTTTCAAAGAAATTCTGCTTCCAATGTTCCAGTACCCCAATGTGCAAGTTCCCCAACGTGCAAGTACCCCAACGTTGCCCGGGCTGCGAGGGCCCTTTATAGCTGCTCGCAGCTCTAGTTAGGGCCCGAGCAGCGACCGCTGCGAGGTCCCTATTGTTTTTGTAAAAATTATTATTATTATTATTATTAGGGCCCGAGCAGCGACCGCTGCGAGGTCCCTATTGTTTTTGTAAAAATTATTATTATTATTATTATTATTATTATTATTATTATTCTTTATTCTCCGCAAACGATCGCGATTTTGGGTACCTAAACATTCACGAAGACTCACCGAACTTTGCACACTCCTCAGGCCCGGCGAAAAATTTGATATTATTAAGTCGTCATAACAATGCGACTCTATAGCGCCCCCTAGCATAGAAAAATAAAAACCAAGCCCGGCACGTTTGAGCTAGAGCAACGAAAATTGGCAGGCACGTGTAGCACCCCGAGATGCACAAAAAAGTCAATTGGGACCATGTAGCTACAGTGGCATGAAAAAGTATCTGAACCTTTTGGAATTTCTCACATTTCTGCCTAAAATCACCATCAAACGTGATCTGATCTTTGTCAAAATCACACAGATGAAACAACAGTGTCTGCTTTAACTAAAACCACCCAAACATTTACAGGTTTTCATATTTTAACAAGGATAGCATGCAAACAATGACAGAAGGGGGGAAGAATAAGTAACTGAACCATCACATTTAATATTTTGTGGCCCCCCTTTGGCAGCAATAACTTCAACCGGACGCTTCCTGTAGCTGCAGATCAGTCTGGCACATCGATCAGGACTGATCTTGGCCCATTCTTCTTTACAAAACTGCTGTAGTTCAGTCAGATTCCTGGGATGTCTGGCATGAATCGCTGTCTTGAAGTCATGCCACAGCATCTCAATGGGGTTCAAGTCTGGACTTTGACTTGGCCACTCCAGAACGTGTATTTTGTTCTTCTGAAACCATTTTGAAGTCGATTTGCTTCTGTGTTTTGGATCATTGTCTTGCTGCAGCATCCATCCTCTTTTTAGCTTCAACTGTCTGACAGACGGCCTCAGGTTTTCCTGCAAAACATCCTGATAAACTTTTGAATTCATTTTTCCATGAATGATTGCAAGTTGTCCAGGCCCTGAGGAAGCAAAACAGCCCCAAACCATGATGCACCCTCCACCATGCTTCACGGTGGGGATGAGGTGTTGATGTTGGTGAGCTGTTCCATTTTTCCTCCACACATGACGATGTGTGTTCCTCCCAAACAATTCAACTTTGGCTTCATCAGTCCACAAAATATTTTGCCAAAACTTCTGTGGAGTGTCCAAGTGCCTTTTTGCGAACATCAAACGAGCCACAATGTTTTTTTTAGACAGCAGTGGCTTCCTCCGTGGAGTCCTCCCATGAACACCATTCTTGGCCAATGTTTTACATATAGTTGATGCATGCACAGCGATATTGGACTGTGCCAGTGATTTCTGTAAGTCTTTAGCAGACACTCTAGGGTTCTTTTTTACCTCTCTGAGTGGTCTGCGCTGAACTCTTGGCGTCATCTTTGGTGGGCGGCCACTCCTTGGGAGGGAAGCAACAGTGCCAAACTCTCTCCATTTGTACACAACTTCGCTGACTGTTGATTGATGAACATCCAGACTTTTAGAGATGGTTTTGTATCCTTTGCCAGTTTTATACAAACCAACAATTCTTGATTGCAGGTCTTCCGACAGCTCTTTTGAGTGAGTCATGGTGCACATCAGACAATGCTTCTCATCAAGACAATTCTGACCAGGTGTGTGTTTTATAGTGGGCAGGGCAGCTTTAAGTCACTCATCAGTGATTGGGCACACACCTGACTTAAATTGTTTGGTAAAAATTGGTTTCAATTGCTCTTTAAGTATCCTTAGGCAGAGGGTTCAGTTACTTATTCCTCCCCCTTCTGTCATTGTTTGCATGCTATCCTCATTAAATTATGAAAACCTGTAAATGTTTGGGTGGTTTTAGTTAAAGCAGACACTGTTGTTTCATCTGTGTGATTTTGACAAAGATCAGATCACGTTTGATGGTGATTTTATGCAGAAATGTGAGAAATTCCAAAAGGTTCAGATACTTTTTCATACCACTGTAAAATGTACAGGAAATGAGCTATGAATTTTTTAATGTCCAATTTTGGCCTATTTTGGCACATTCACTGTGGTCATGCTTTTTCCCCCTCTGCAAACATTTTTCATCCAATTAACTTCAAACTTGGCATTTATCATCTCAAGACGTGAGAGAACAACTGGGCAAAAAGTCTTGCCTTTTCGAAATACTATATGATGGGGGCGGGGCATCAAATATTGCCTTTAAAATTTAATTTGTCCAGAAAGAGCAAATGCTTAATAACTCCCATGTTCAAGCTCCAAAAAATCTCAAACTTCTCAGGCAATGTAATAGTCACGGCCTGAAAACATCTATATGATAAAATTCAGTTATACATATAGCGCCACCTAGTGGTAACAATAAATGTCATACTTTACGTTTTTAGCTACTGCGCTGAGCTCGTTGAAGGGATCCAGTTGAAAATTGGTCAGAAAAGCCTTAAGATGTTGATCATGCCCCACACCGAATATTGTAACTTTGCGCCAAAGGACGTGGCCGCTACGGTGCCGCAAAGTCTAAAGATTTTTCGTGACAATAAAAGCTGCATTAACTTGACCGAGATGATCCTATCTTCTCAAAATTTCACACATTTGATGAGAGTCCAGCCCTAAAGACATCTATGAACTTATATTTCATCTTACTGATAGCGCCACCTAGTGGCAATTTTTTTTCTTACGAATTTTCTTCTACGTTTTTCTCCAAACACGTTAACTGGACCTACCTCATATTTGCTCAGATGAGGGTTTCGGCTTTCATGATGTCACAACACGAAGTTTGTGAGTTTTCGCGAATCGGTGTGGGCATGGCTAAGCACTGTTCGCCAAGAAAACAACGCCAGTTTTGAGGGTCTAAACATGCGCAGAAACCCATGAAACTTGGCACACACATCTGGCCTGGTAAAATGAACAATATTTCATTGTTGATTGTGCTATTTTTACAAAAATGACTCAATAGCGCCCCCTAGGAATTTTTAATGAAGCAGCCCCGGTTGTACGTTTAAGCAAGATCTACGAAAATTTTTAGGTGTATGAGGGAGCCCAAGACCTACAAAAAAGTCTTTTGGACCCATATGCTAAAATGAACAGGAAGTGAGCTACGAATTTTTGAATGTCCCATTTTTGACGATTTTTGCACATTCACAGGGGGCAGACTTTTGCCCACTTCTCCTACACGTTTCATCTGACTGAGTTAAGACTTGACCTGGACCATGGCAAGACCTGAGCCAACGACAGGGGGAAAAATCTTGACTTTTCGAAATACTATATGATGAAGGCGGGGCATCAAAATTTGTGTTTCGCACTGAAAAAGGATATGCTTAATAACTCCCCGGTACATGCTCCAAAAAATCCCAAACTTGACATGTATGTTTATCGTCAAGGCCTGAAGCTATCTCTATGACAACATTCAGTTATATATGCAGCGTCACCTAGCCCTTGAGGCATAAAAAAAAAATACCCCACATACGGTATTTTGTACAAAAAATGTAAACTCATTCTAAGTGTGATAACTAAGTCATTTATGAATATTCTTTTAGTTTCCACCACTCAAAATGTTCACTGGCATCAGACTTATCCAAACATATATATATTTTTATTTATTTTTGATATCCTCTGTGGACATTAAAAGCAATATCGTGAATGAAGGATATGCATAATAACTCCACTGTACATGCTCCAAAAAAAATCCCACACTTCACATGTATGCTTATAATCAAGGCCTGAAGGTATCTCTATGACAACATTCAGTTATAAATACAGCGCCACCTAGCCCTTGAGGCTTATATAATATATATAAAAAAAAAAAACTCACATACGGTATTTTGTACAAAAAATGTAAACTCATTCTAAGTGTGATAACTAAGTCATTTATGAATATTCTTTTAGTTTCCACCACTCAAATTGTTCACTGGCTTCACACCGATCCAAACGTATGTACGTTTCCATTATGTTTTATTCATTTTTGATTGCCCCTTTGGACAATAAAAGTAACATTGTGCAATGAGTACAACGAGCGATGATGTATATATACACTTTTACAAAAAATACCAATCAGGGCAACTCATTGCCTAAAAATAAATAAGGACGCTGATTTTTGCAGGTCTTAACAATCACCAAAACCCGTTGAGCTTGACACACACTGGCAAAAAAAAATTCTACATGTAAACGTTTATTATGCCATTTTCAAAGAAATTTTGCTTCCAATATGCCAGTACCCCAACGTGCCAGTACCCCAACGTGCAAGGACCCCAACGTGGCCCGGGCTGCGAGGGCCCTTTATAGCTGCTCGCAGCTCTAGTTAGGGCCCGAGCAGCGACCGCTGCGAGGTCCCTATTGTTTTTGTAAAAATTATTATTAGGGCCCGAGCAGCGACCGCTGCGAGGTCCCTATTGTTTTTGTAAAAATTATTATTATTATTATTATTATTATTATTCTTTATTCTCCGCAAACAATCGCGATTTTGGGTACCTAAATATTCACGAAAACTCACCGAACTTTGCACACTCCTCAGGTCCGGCGAAAAATTTGATATTATGAAGTCGTTATAACAACGCGACTCTATAGCGCCCCCTAGCGTAGAAAAATAATAACCAAGCCCGGCACGTTTGAGCTAGAGCAACGAAAATTGGCAGGCACGTGTAACACCCCGAGACGCACAAAAAAGTCTATTGGGACCATGTAGCTAAAATGTACAGGAAGTGAGCTATGAATTTTTTAATGTCCAATTTTGGCCTATTTTGGCACATTCACTGTGGTCATGCTTTTTCCCCCTTTGCAAACATTTTTCATCCAATTGACTTCAAACTTGGCATTTATCATCTCAAGACCTGAGAGAACAGCTGGGCAAAACATCTTGCCTTTTTGAAATACTATATGACGGGGGCGGGGCATCAAATATTGCCTTTAAAATTTCATTTGTCCAGAAAGAGCAAATGCTTAATAACTCCCATGTTCAAGCTCCAAAAAATCTCAAACTTCTCAGGCAACGTAATAGTCACGGTCTGAAAACATCTATATGATAAAATTCAGTTATCCATGTAGCGCCACCTAGTGGTTACAATAAATGTCATACTTTACGTTTTTAGCTACTGTGCTGAGCTTGTTGAAGGGATCCATTTGAAAATTGGTCAGAAAAGCCTTAAGATGTTGATCATGCCCCACGCCGAATATTGTAACTTTTCGCCAAAGGGCGTGGCCGCTACGGTGACGCAAAGTCTGAAGATTTTTCGTGAAAATAAAAGCTGCATTAACTTGACCGAGATGATCCTATCTTCTCAAAATTTCACACATTTGATGAGAGTCCAGCCCTAAAGACATCTACTGACTTATATTTCATCTAACTGATAGCGCCACCTAGTGGCAATTTTTTTTCTTACGAATTTTCTTCTACGTTTTTCTCCAAACACGTTAACTGGACCTACCTCATATTTGCTCAGGTGAGGGTTTCGGCCTTCATGATGTCACAACACGAAGTTTGTGAGTTTTCGCGAATTGCTGTGGGCGTGGCTAAGCGCTGTTCGCCAAGAAAACAACGCCAGTTTTGAGGGTCTAAACATGCTCAGAAACTCCTGAAACTTGGCACACACATCTGGCCTGGTAAAATGAGTAATATTTTATTGTTGATTGTGCTATTTTTACAAAAATGACTCAATAGCGCCCCCTCGAAATTTTTAACAAAGCAGCCCCGGTTGTACGTTTAAGCAAGAACGACGAATATTTTTAGGTGTATGAGGGAGCCCAAGACCTACAAAAAAGTCTCTTGGACCCATATGCTAAAATGAACAGGAAATGAGCTACGAATTTTTGAATGTCCCATTTTTGACGATTTTTGCACATTCACAGGGGGCAGACTTTTGCCCACTTCTCCTACACGTTTCATCCGACTGAGTTAAGACTTGGCCTGGACCATGTCAAGACCTGAGCCAACGACAGGGGGAAAAATTTTGTCTTTTCGAAATACTATATGATGAGGGCGGGGCATCAAATTTTGTGTTTCGCAATGAAAAAGGATATGCTTGATAACTCCCCGGTACATGCTCCAAAAAATCCCAAACTTGACATGTATGTTTATCGTCAAGGCCTGAAGCTATCTCTATGACAACATTCAGTTATATATGCAGCGCCACCTAGCCCTTGAGGCATGAAAAAAAAATACCCCACATACGGTATTTTGTACAAAAAATGTAAACTCATTCTAAGTGTGATAACTAAGTCATTTATGAATATTCTTTTAGTTTCCACCACTCAAAATGTTCACTGGCATCAGACTTATCCAAACATATATATATTTTTATTTATTTTTGATAGCCTCTATGGACATTAAAAGCAATATCGTGATTGAAGGATATGCTTAATAACTCCACGGTACATGCTCCAAAAAAAAATCCCACACTTGACGTGTATGCTTATAATCAAGGCCTGAAGGTATCTCGATGACAACATTCAGTTATAAATACAGCGCCACCTAGCCCTTGAGGCTTATATAAAAAAAAAAAACCACATACGGTATTTTGTACAAAAAAATGTAAACTCATTCTAAGTGTGATGACTAAGTCATTTCTGAATATTCTTTTAGTTTCCACCACTCAAATTGTTGATGGTCTAAACATGCGCAGAAACTCATGAAACTTGGCACACACATCTGGCCTGGCAAAATGAGCAATATTTTATCATGTATTGTCCTATTTTTACAAAAATGACTCAATAGCGCCCCCTAGAAATTTTTTACGTAGCAGCCCCGATTGTACGTTTAAGCAAGATCTACGAAAATTTTTAGGTGTATGAGGGAGCCAAAGACCTACAAAAAAGTCTCTTGGACCCATGTGCTAAAATGAACAGGAAGTGAGCTACGAATTTTTGAATGTCCCATTTTTGACGATTTTTGCACATTTTCAGGGGGCATACTTTTGCCCACTTCTCCTACACGTTTCATCCGACTGAGTTAAGACTTGACCTGGACCATGTCAAGACCTGAGCCAACAACAGACGGAAAAATCTTGACTTTTGGAAATACTATATGATGAGGGCGGGGCATCAAAATTTGTGTTTCGCACTGAAAAAGGATATGCTTAATAACTTCCCGATACATTCTCCAAAAAATCCCAAACTTGACATGTATGTTTATCGTCAAGGCCTGAAGGTATCTCTATGACAACATTCAGTTATATATGCAGCGCCACCTAGCCCTTGAGGCATGAAAAAAAAATACCCCACTTACGGTATTTTGTACAAAAAATGTAAACTCATTCTAAGTGTGATAACTCAGTCATTTAGGAATATTCTTTTACTTTCCACCACTCAAAATATTCACTGGCATCAGACCTAACCAAACATACATATTTTTGTTATTTAGTTTTATGTATTTTTGATAGCCTCTATGGACATTAAAAGCAATATCGTGAATGAAGGCTATGCTTAATAACTCCCCGGTACATGCTCCAAAAAATCCCATACTTGAAATGTATATTTATAGTGAAGGCCTGAAGGTATCTCTATGACAAAATTCAGTTATAAATACAGCGCCACCTAGTCCTTGAGTCTTAAAAAAAAAATGCCTCACTTACGGTATTTTTGCAAAAATTGTAGACTCATTGTAAGTGTGATAACTAAGTCATTTATGAATATTCTTTTACTTTCCACCACTCAATATGTTCACTGGCATCAGACCGATCCAAACGTATTTTTTATTTAGTTTTATTTATTTTTTTGATCGCCTCTATGGACAATAAAAGCAACATTGAGTACGAGCGATGATGTGTGTATATATACTTTTACGAAAAATACCAATCAGGGCAACTCATTGCCTAAAAATAAAAAAAAGACGCTGATTTTTGCAGATCTTAACAATCACCAAAACCCATTGAGCTTGACACACTCATCACACCTGGCAAAAAAAAATAATAATCCACATGTTTATCATGCCATTTTCAAAGAAATTCTGCTTCCAATGTGCCAGTACCCCAATGTGCAAGTTCCCCAACGTACAAGTACCCCAACGTGGCCCGGGCTGCGAGGGCCCTTTATAGCTGCTCGCAGCTCTAGTTATTATTATTATTATTATTATTATTATTATTCTTTATTCTCCGCAAACGATCGCGATTTTGGGTACCTAAACATTCACGAAAACTCACCGAACTTTGCACACTCCTCAGGCCCGGCGAAAAATTTGATATTAAGTCGTCATAACAATGCGACTCGATAGCGCCCCCTAGCGTAGAAAAATAAAAACCAAGCCCGGGACGTTTGAGCTAGAGCAACAAAAATTGGCAGGCACGTGTAGCACCCCGAGACGCACAAAAAAGTCTATTGGGACCATGTAGCTAAAATGTACAGGAAGTGAGCTATGAATTTTTTTATGTCCAATTTTGGCCTATTTTGGCACATTCACTGTGGTCATGCTTTTTCCCCCTTTGCAAACATTTTTCATCCAATTGACTTCAAACTTGGCATTTATCATCTCAAGACCTGAGAGAACAACTGGGCAAAACATCTTGCCTTTTTGAAATACTAGATGACGGGGGCGGGGCATCAAATATTGCCTTTAAAATTTCATTTGTCCAGAAAGAGCAAATGAAACTTGGCACACACATCTGGCATGGTAAAATGAGCAATATTTTATTGTTGATTGTGCTATTTTTACAAAAATGACTCAATAGCGCCCCCTAGAAGTTTTTAACGAAGCAGCCCCGGTTGTACGTTTAAGCAAGAACGACGAATATTTTTAGGTGTATGAGGGAGCCCAAGACCTACAAAAAAGTCTCTTGGACCCATATGCTAAAATGAACAGGAAGTGAGCTACGAATTTTTGAATGTCCCATTTTTGACAATTTTTGCACATTCACAGGGGGCAGACTTTTGCCCACTTCTCCTACATGTTTCATCTGACTGAGTTAAGACTTGACCTGGACCATGTCAAGACCTGAGCCAACGACAGGGGGAAAATCTTGACCTTTCGAAATACTATATGATGAAGGCGGGGCATCAAAATTTGTGTTTCGCACTGAAAAAGGATATGCTTAATAACTCCCCGGTACATGCTCCAAAAAATCCCAAACTTGACATGTATGTTTATCGTCAAGGCCTGAAGCTATCTCTATGACAACATTCAGTTATATATGCAGCGCCACCTAGCCCTTGAGGAATAAAAAAAAAAAATACCCCACATACGGTATTTTGTACAAAAAATGTACACTCATTCTAAGTTTGATAACTCAGTCATTTATGAATATTCTTTTAGTTTCCACCACTCAAATTGTTCACTGGCTTCACACCGATCCAAACGTATGTACATTTCCATTTTGTTTTATTCATTTTTGATTGCCCCTTTGGACAATAAAAGTAACATTGTGCAATGAGTACAACGAGCGATGATGTGTATATACACTTTTACAAAAAATACCAATCAGGGCAACTCATTGCCTAAAAATAAAAAATAAGACGCTGATTTTTGCAGATCTTAACAATCAGCAAAACCCATTGAGCTTGACACACTCATCACACCTGGCAAATAAAAAAAAAAAATAATCCACGTTTATCATGCCATTTTCAAAGAAATTCTGCTTCCAATGTGCCAGTACCCCAATGTGCAAGTTCCCCAACGTGCAAGTACCCCAACGTGGCCCGGGCTGCGAGGGCCCTTTATAGCTGCTCGCAGCTCTAGTTATTATTATTATTCTTTATTCTCCGCAAACGATCGCGATTTTGGGTACCTAAACATTCACGAAAACTCACCGAACTTTGCACACTCCTCAGGCCCGGCGAAAAATTTTAGATTATTAAGTCGTCATAACAATGCGACTCGATAGCGCCCCCTAGCGTAGAAAAATAAAAACCAAGCCCGGCACGTTTGAGCTAGAGCAAAAAAAATTGGCAGGCACGTGTAGCCCCCCGAGACGCACAAAAAAGTCAATTGGGACCATGTAGCTAAAATGTACAGGAAGTGAGCTATGAATTTTTTAATGTCCAATTTTGGCCTATTTTGGCACATTCACTGTGGTCATGCTTTTTCCCCCTTTGTAAACATTTTTCATCCAATTGACTTCAAACTTGGCATTTATCATCTCAAGACCTGAGAGAACAACTGGGCAAAACATCTTGCCTTTTTTAAATACTATATGACGGGGGCGGGGCATCAAATATTGCCTTTAAAATTTAATTTGTCCAGAAAGAGGAAATGCTTAATAACTCCCATGTTCAAGCTCCAAAAAATCTCAAACTTCTCAGGCAACGTAATAGTCACGGCCTGAAAACATCTATATGATAAAATTCAGTTATACATATAGCGCCACCTCGTGGTTACAATAAATGTCATACTTTACGTTTTTAGCTACTGTGCTGAGCTTGTTGAAGGGATCCATTTGAAAATTGGTCAGAAAAGCCTTAAGATGTTGATCCTGCCCCACACCGAATATTGTAACTTTTCGCCAAAGGGCGTGGCCGCTACGGTGACGCAAAGTCTGAAGATTTTTCGTGAAAATAAAAGCTGCATTAACTTGACCGAGATGATCCTATCTTCTCAAAATTTCACACATTTGATGAGAGTCCAGCCCTAAAGACATCTACTGACTTTTATTTCATCTAACTGATAGCGCCACCTAGTGGCAATTTTTTTTCTTACGAATTTTCTTCTACATTTTTCTCCAAACACGTTAACTGGACCTACCTCATATTTGCTCAGATGAGGGTTTCGGCCTTCATGATGTCACAACACGAAGTTTGTGAGTTTTCACGAATTGCTGTGGGTGTGGCTAAGCACTGTTCGCCAAGAAAACAACGCCAGTTTTGAGGGTCTAAACATGCACAGAAACTCATGAAACTTGGCACACACATCTGGCCTGGTAAAATGAGCAATATTTTATTGTTGATTGTGCTATTTTTACAAAAATGACTCAATAGCGCCCCCTAGAATTTTTAACGAAGCAGCCCCGGTTGTACGTTTAAGCAAGAACGACGAATATTTTTAGGTGTATGAGGGAGCCCAAGACCTACAAAAAAAGTCTCTTGGACCCATATGCTAAAATGAACAGGAAGTGAGCTACGAATTTTTGAATGTCCCATTTTTGACGATTTTTGCACATTCACAGGGGGCAGACTTTTGCCCACTTCTCCTACACGTTTCATCTGACTGAGTTAAGACTTGACCTGGACCATGTCAAGACCTGAGCCAACGACAGGGGGAAAAATCTTGACCTTTCGAAATACTATATGATGAAGGCGGGGCATCAAAATTTGTGTTTCGCACTGAAAAAGGATATGCATAATAACTCCCCGGTACATGCTCCAAAAAATCCCAAACTTGACATGTATGTTTATCGTCAAGGCCTGAAGCTATCTCTATGACAACATTCAGTTATATATGCAGCGCCACCTAGCCCTTGAGGCATAAAAAAAAAAATACCCCACATACGGTATTTTGTACAAAAAATGTAAACTCATTCTAAGTGTGATAACTAAGTCATTTATGAATATTCTTTTAGTTTCCACCACTCAAAATGTTCACTGGCATCAGACTTATCCAAACATATATATATTTTTATTTATTTTTGATAGCCTCTGTGGACATTAAAAGCAATATCGTGAATGAAGGATATGCTTAATACTCCACGGTACATGCTCCAAAAAAAATCCCACACTTGACATGTATGCTTATAATCAAGGCCTGAAGGTATCTCGATGACAACATTCAGTTATAAATACAGCGCCACCTAGCCCTTGAGGCTTATATAAAAAAAAATAAAAATACCCCACATACGGTATTTTGTACAAAAAATGTACACTCATTCTAAGTGTGATAACTAAGTCATTTATGAATATTCTTTTAGTTTCCACCACTCAAATTGTTCACTGGCTTGACACCGATCCAAACGTATGTACGTTTCCATTTTGTTTTATTCATTTTTGATTGCCCCTTTGGACAATAAAAGTAACATTGTGCAATGAGTACAACGAGCGATGATGTGTATATACACTTTTACAAAAAAATACCAATCAGGGCAACTCATTGCTTAAAAATAAATAAGGACGCTGATTTTTGCAGGTCTTAACAATCACCAAAATCCGTTGAGCTTGACAGACACTGGCAAAAAAAATATTCTACATGTAAACGTTTATTATGCCATTTTCAAAGAAATTTTGCTTCCAATATGCCAGTACCCCAACGTGCCAGTACCCCAACGTGCAAGTACCCCAACGTGCAAGGACCCCAACGTGGCCCGGGCTGCGAGGGCCCTTTATAGCTGCTCGCAGCTCTAGTTATTATTATTATTATTATTATTATTATTATTATTATTATTCTTTATTCTCCGCAAACGATCGCGATTTTGGGTACCTAAACATTCACGAAAACTCACCGAACTTTGCACACTCCTCAGGCCCGGCGAAAAATTTGATATTAAGTCGTCATAACAATGCGACTCGATAGCGCCCCCTAGCGTAGAAAAATAAAAACCAAGCCCGGGACGTTTGAGCTAGAGCAACAAAAATTGGCAGGCACGTGTAGCACCCCGAGACGCACAAAAAAGTCTATTGGGACCATGTAGCTAAAATGTACAGGAAGTGAGCTATGAATTTTTTTATGTCCAATTTTGGCCTATTTTGGCACATTCACTGTGGTCATGCTTTTTCCCCCTTTGCAAACATTTTTCATCCAATTGACTTCAAACTTGGCATTTATCATCTCAAGACCTGAGAGAACAACTGGGCAAAACATCTTGCCTTTTTGAAATACTAGATGACGGGGGCGGGGCATCAAATATTGCCTTTAAAATTTCATTTGTCCAGAAAGAGCAAATGAAACTTGGCACACACATCTGGCATGGTAAAATGAGCAATATTTTATTGTTGATTGTGCTATTTTTACAAAAATGACTCAATAGCGCCCCCTAGAAGTTTTTAACGAAGCAGCCCCGGTTGTACGTTTAAGCAAGAACGACGAATATTTTTAGGTGTATGAGGGAGCCCAAGACCTACAAAAAAGTCTCTTGGACCCATGTGCTAAAATGAACAGGAAGTGAGCTACGAATTTTTGAATGTCCCATTTTTGACAATTTTTGCACATTCACAGGGGGCAGACTTTTGCCCACTTCTCCTACATGTTTCATCTGACTGAGTTAAGACTTGACCTGGACCATGTCAAGACCTGAGCCAACGACAGGGGGAAAATCTTGACCTTTCGAAATACTATATGATGAAGGCGGGGCATCAAAATTTGTGTTTCGCACTGAAAAAGGATATGCTTAATAACTCCCCGGTACATGCTCCAAAAAATCCCAAACTTGACATGTATGTTTATCGTCAAGGCCTGAAGCTATCTCTATGACAACATTCAGTTATATATGCAGCGCCACCTAGCCCTTGAGGAATAAAAAAAAAAATACCCCACATACGGTATTTTGTACAAAAAATGTACACTCATTCTAAGTTTGATAACTCAGTCATTTATGAATATTCTTTTAGTTTCCACCACTCAAATTGTTCACTGGCTTCACACCGATCCAAACGTATGTACATTTCCATTTTGTTTTATTCATTTTTGATTGCCCCTTTGGACAATAAAAGTAACATTGTGCAATGAGTACAACGAGCGATGATGTGTATATACACTTTTACAAAAAATACCAATCAGGGCAACTCATTGCCTAAAAATAAAAAATAAGACGCTGATTTTTGCAGATCTTAACAATCAGCAAAACCCATTGAGCTTGACACACTCATCACACCTGGCAAATAAAAAAAAAAAATAATCCACGTTTATCATGCCATTTTCAAAGAAATTCTGCTTCCAATGTGCCAGTACCCCAATGTGCAAGTTCCCCAACGTGCAAGTACCCCAACGTGGCCCGGGCTGCGAGGGCCCTTTATAGCTGCTCGCAGCTCTAGTTATTATTATTATTCTTTATTCTCCGCAAACGATCGCGATTTTGGGTACCTAAACATTCACGAAAACTCACCGAACTTTGCACACTCCTCAGGCCCGGCGAAAAATTTTAGATTATTAAGTCGTCATAACAATGCGACTCGATAGCGCCCCCTAGCGTAGAAAAATAAAAACCAAGCCCGGCACGTTTGAGCTAGAGCAAAAAAAATTGGCAGGCACGTGTAGCCCCCCGAGACGCACAAAAAAGTCAATTGGGACCATGTAGCTAAAATGTACAGGAAGTGAGCTATGAATTTTTTAATGTCCAATTTTGGCCTATTTTGGCACATTCACTGTGGTCATGCTTTTTCCCCCTTTGTAAACATTTTTCATCCAATTGACTTCAAACTTGGCATTTATCATCTCAAGACCTGAGAGAACAACTGGGCAAAACATCTTGCCTTTTTTAAATACTATATGACGGGGGCGGGGCATCAAATATTGCCTTTAAAATTTAATTTGTCCAGAAAGAGGAAATGCTTAATAACTCCCATGTTCAAGCTCCAAAAAATCTCAAACTTCTCAGGCAACGTAATAGTCACGGCCTGAAAACATCTATATGATAAAATTCAGTTATACATATAGCGCCACCTCGTGGTTACAATAAATGTCATACTTTACGTTTTTAGCTACTGTGCTGAGCTTGTTGAAGGGATCCATTTGAAAATTGGTCAGAAAAGCCTTAAGATGTTGATCCTGCCCCACACCGAATATTGTAACTTTTCGCCAAAGGGCGTGGCCGCTACGGTGACGCAAAGTCTGAAGATTTTTCGTGAAAATAAAAGCTGCATTAACTTGACCGAGATGATCCTATCTTCTCAAAATTTCACACATTTGATGAGAGTCCAGCCCTAAAGACATCTACTGACTTTTATTTCATCTAACTGATAGCGCCACCTAGTGGCAATTTTTTTTCTTACGAATTTTCTTCTACATTTTTCTCCAAACACGTTAACTGGACCTACCTCATATTTGCTCAGATGAGGGTTTCGGCCTTCATGATGTCACAACACGAAGTTTGTGAGTTTTCGCGAATTGCTGTGGGTGTGGCTAAGCACTGTTCGCCAAGAAAACAACGCCAGTTTTGAGGGTCTAAACATGCACAGAAACTCATGAAACTTGGCACACACATCTGGCCTGGTAAAATGAGCAATATTTTATTGTTGATTGTGCTATTTTTACAAAAATGACTCAATAGCGCCCCCTAGAATTTTTAACGAAGCAGCCCCGGTTGTACGTTTAAGCAAGAACGACGAATATTTTTAGGTGTATGAGGGAGCCCAAGACCTACAAAAAAAGTCTCTTGGACCCATATGCTAAAATGAACAGGAAGTGAGCTACGAATTTTTGAATGTCCCATTTTTGACGATTTTTGCACATTCACAGGGGGCAGACTTTTGCCCACTTCTCCTACACGTTTCATCTGACTGAGTTAAGACTTGACCTGGACCATGTCAAGACCTGAGCCAACGACAGGGGGAAAAATCTTGACCTTTCGAAATACTATATGATGAAGGCGGGGCATCAAAATTTGTGTTTCGCACTGAAAAAGGATATGCATAATAACTCCCCGGTACATGCTCCAAAAAATCCCAAACTTGACATGTATGTTTATCGTCAAGGCCTGAAGCTATCTCTATGACAACATTCAGTTATATATGCAGCGCCACCTAGCCCTTGAGGCATAAAAAAAAAATACCCCACATACGGTATTTTGTACAAAAAATGTAAACTCATTCTAAGTGTGATAACTAAGTCATTTATGAATATTCTTTTAGTTTCCACCACTCAAAATGTTCACTGGCATCAGACTTATCCAAACATATATATATTTTTATTTATTTTTGATAGCCTCTGTGGACATTAAAAGCAATATCGTGAATGAAGGATATGCTTAATACTCCACGGTACATGCTCCAAAAAAAATCCCACACTTGACATGTATGCTTATAATCAAGGCCTGAAGGTATCTCGATGACAACATTCAGTTATAAATACAGCGCCACCTAGCCCTTGAGGCTTATATAAAAAAAAATAAAAATACCCCACATACGGTATTTTGTACAAAAAATGTACACTCATTCTAAGTGTGATAACTAAGTCATTTATGAATATTCTTTTAGTTTCCACCACTCAAATTGTTCACTGGCTTGACACCGATCCAAACGTATGTACGTTTCCATTTTGTTTTATTCATTTTTGATTGCCCCTTTGGACAATAAAAGTAACATTGTGCAATGAGTACAACGAGCGATGATGTGTATATACACTTTTACAAAACAATACCAATCAGGGCACCTCATTGCCTAAAAATAAAAAAGGACGCTGATTTTTGCAGGTCTTAACAATCACCAAAACCCGTTGAGCTTGACACACACACTGGCAAAAAAATATTCTACATGTAAACGTTTATTATGCCATTTTCAAAGAAATTTTGCTTCCAATATGCCAGTACCCCAATGTGCCAGTACCCCAACATGCAAGTACCACAACGTGCAAGGACCCCAACGTGGCCCGGGCTGCGAGGGCCCTTTATAGCTGCTCGCAGCTCTAGTTAGGGCCCGAGCAGCGACCGCTGCGAGGTCCCTATTGTTTTTGTAAAAATTATTATTATTATTATTATTATTATTATTATTATTATTATTATTCTTTATTCTCCGCAAACGATCGCGATTTTGGGTACCTAAACATTCACGAAAACTCACCGAAATTTGCACACTCCTCAGGCCCGGCGAAAAATTTGATATTATTAAGTCGTCATAACAATGCGACTCGATAGCGCCCCCTAGCGTAGAAAAATAAAAACCAAGCCCGGTACGTTTGAGCTAGAGCAACAAAAATTGGCAGGCACGTGTAGCACCCCGAGACGCACAAAAAAGTCTATTGGGACCATGTAGCTAAAATGTACAGGAAGTGAGCTATGAATTTTTTTATGTCCAATTTTGGCCTATTTTGGCACATTCACTGTGGTCATGCTTTTTCCCCCTTTGCAAACATTTTTCATCCAATTGACTTCAAACTTGGCATTTATCATCTCAAGACCTGAGAGAACAACTGGGCAAAACATCTTGCCTTTTTGAAATACTAGATGACGGGGGCGGGGCATCAAATATTGCCTTTAAAATTTCATTTGTCCAGAAAGAGCAAATGAAACTTGGCACACACATCTGGCATGGTAAAATGAGCAATATTTTATTGTTGATTGTGCTATTTTTACAAAAATGACTCAATAGCGCCCCCTAGAAGTTTTTAACGAAGCAGCCCCGGTTGTACGTTTAAGCAAGAACGACGAATATTTTTAGGTGTATGAGGGAGCCCAAGACCTACAAAAAAGTCTCTTGGACCCATATGCTAAAATGAACAGGAAGTGAGCTACGAATTTTTGAATGTCCCATTTTTGACAATTTTTGCACATTCACAGGGGGCAGACTTTTGCCCACTTCTCCTACATGTTTCATCTGACTGAGTTAAGACTTGACCTGGACCATGTCAAGACCTGAGCCAACGACAGGGGGAAAATCTTGACCTTTCGAAATACTATATGATGAAGGCGGGGCATCAAAATTTGTGTTTCGCACTGAAAAAGGATATGCTTAATAACTCCCCGGTACATGCTCCAAAAAATCCCAAACTTGACATGTATGTTTATCGTCAAGGCCTGAAGCTATCTCTATGACAACATTCAGTTATATATGCAGCGCCACCTAGCCCTTGAGGAATAAAAAAAAAAATACCCCACATACGGTATTTTGTACAAAAAATGTACACTCATTCTAAGTTTGATAACTCAGTCATTTATGAATATTCTTTTAGTTTCCACCACTCAAATTGTTCACTGGCTTCACACCGATCCAAACGTATGTACATTTCCATTTTGTTTTATTCATTTTTGATTGCCCCTTTGGACAATAAAAGTAACATTGTGCAATGAGTACAACGAGCGATGATGTGTATATACACTTTTACAAAAAATACCAATCAGGGCAACTCATTGCCTAAAAATAAAAAATAAGACGCTGATTTTTGCAGATCTTAACAATCAGCAAAACCCATTGAGCTTGACACACTCATCACACCTGGCAAATAAAAAAAAAAAATAATCCACGTTTATCATGCCATTTTCAAAGAAATTCTGCTTCCAATGTGCCAGTACCCCAATGTGCAAGTTCCCCAACGTGCAAGTACCCCAACGTGGCCCGGGCTGCGAGGGCCCTTTATAGCTGCTCGCAGCTCTAGTTATTATTATTATTCTTTATTCTCCGCAAACGATCGCGATTTTGGGTACCTAAACATTCACGAAAACTCACCGAACTTTGCACACTCCTCAGGCCCGGCGAAAAATTTTAGATTATTAAGTCGTCATAACAATGCGACTCGATAGCGCCCCCTAGCGTAGAAAAATAAAAACCAAGCCCGGCACGTTTGAGCTAGAGCAACAAAAATTGGCAGGCACGTGTAGCCCCCCGAGACGCACAAAAAAGTCAATTGGGACCATGTAGCTAAAATGTACAGGAAGTGAGCTATGAATTTTTTAATGTCCAATTTTGGCCTATTTTGGCACATTCACTGTGGTCATGCTTTTTCCCCCTTTGTAAACATTTTTCATCCAATTGACTTCAAACTTGGCATTTATCATCTCAAGACCTGAGAGAACAACTGGGCAAAACATCTTGCCTTTTTTAAATACTATATGACGGGGGCGGGGCATCAAATATTGCCTTTAAAATTTAATTTGTCCAGAAAGAGGAAATGCTTAATAACTCCCATGTTCAAGCTCCAAAAAATCTCAAACTTCTCAGGCAACGTAATAGTCACGGCCTGAAAACATCTATATGATAAAATTCAGTTATACATATAGCGCCACCTCGTGGTTACAATAAATGTCATACTTTACGTTTTTAGCTACTGTGCTGAGCTTGTTGAAGGGATCCATTTGAAAATTGGTCAGAAAAGCCTTAAGATGTTGATCCTGCCCCACACCGAATATTGTAACTTTTCGCCAAAGGGCGTGGCCGCTACGGTGACGCAAAGTCTGAAGATTTTTCGTGAAAATAAAAGCTGCATTAACTTGACCGAGATGATCCTATCTTCTCAAAATTTCACACATTTGATGAGAGTCCAGCCCTAAAGACATCTACTGACTTTTATTTCATCTAACTGATAGCGCCACCTAGTGGCAATTTTTTTTCTTACGAATTTTCTTCTACATTTTTCTCCAAACACGTTAACTGGACCTACCTCATATTTGCTCAGATGAGGGTTTCGGCCTTCATGATGTCACAACACGAAGTTTGTGAGTTTTCGCGAATTGCTGTGGGTGTGGCTAAGCACTGTTCGCCAAGAAAACAACGCCAGTTTTGAGGGTCTAAACATGCACAGAAACTCATGAAACTTGGCACACACATCTGGCCTGGTAAAATGAGCAATATTTTATTGTTGATTGTGCTATTTTTACAAAAATGACTCAATAGCGCCCCCTAGAATTTTTAACGAAGCAGCCCCGGTTGTACGTTTAAGCAAGAACGACGAATATTTTTAGGTGTATGAGGGAGCCCAAGACCTACAAAAAAAAGTCTCTTGGACCCATATGCTAAAATGAACAGGAAGTGAGCTACGAATTTTTGAATGTCCCATTTTTGACGATTTTTGCACATTCACAGGGGGCAGACTTTTGCCCACTTCTCCTACACGTTTCATCTGACTGAGTTAAGACTTGACCTGGACCATGTCAAGACCTGAGCCAACGACAGGGGGAAAAATCTTGACCTTTCGAAATACTATATGATGAAGGCGGGGCATCAAAATTTGTGTTTCGCACTGAAAAAGGATATGCATAATAACTCCCCGGTACATGCTCCAAAAAATCCCAAACTTGACATGTATGTTTATCGTCAAGGCCTGAAGCTATCTCTATGACAACATTCAGTTATATATGCAGCGCCACCTAGCCCTTGAGGCATAAAAAAAAAATACCCCACATACGGTATTTTGTACAAAAAATGTAAACTCATTCTAAGTGTGATAACTAAGTCATTTATGAATATTCTTTTAGTTTCCACCACTCAAAATGTTCACTGGCATCAGACTTATCCAAACATATATATATTTTTATTTATTTTTGATAGCCTCTGTGGACATTAAAAGCAATATCGTGAATGAAGGATATGCTTAATACTCCACGGTACATGCTCCAAAAAAAATCCCACACTTGACATGTATGCTTATAATCAAGGCCTGAAGGTATCTCGATGACAACATTCAGTTATAAATACAGCGCCACCTAGCCCTTGAGGCTTATATAAAAAAAAATAAAAATACCCCACATACGGTATTTTGTACAAAAAATGTACACTCATTCTAAGTGTGATAACTAAGTCATTTATGAATATTCTTTTAGTTTCCACCACTCAAATTGTTCACTGGCTTGACACCGATCCAAACGTATGTACGTTTCCATTTTGTTTTATTCATTTTTGATTGCCCCTTTGGACAATAAAAGTAACATTGTGCAATGAGTACAACGAGCGATGATGTGTATATACACTTTTACAAAACAATACCAATCAGGGCACCTCATTGCCTAAAAATAAAAAAGGACGCTGATTTTTGCAGGTCTTAACAATCACCAAAACCCGTTGAGCTTGACACACACACTGGCAAAAAAATATTCTACATGTAAACGTTTATTATGCCATTTTCAAAGAAATTTTGCTTCCAATATGCCAGTACCCCAATGTGCCAGTACCCCAACATGCAAGTACCACAACGTGCAAGGACCCCAACGTGGCCCGGGCTGCGAGGGCCCTTTATAGCTGCTCGCAGCTCTAGTTAGGGCCCGAGCAGCGACCGCTGCGAGGTCCCTATTGTTTTTGTAAAAATTATTATTATTATTATTATTATTATTATTATTATTATTATTATTCTTTATTCTCCGCAAACGATCGCGATTTTGGGTACCTAAACATTCACGAAAACTCACCGAAATTTGCACACTCCTCAGGCCCGGCGAAAAATTTGATATTATTAAGTCGTCATAACAATGCGACTCGATAGCGCCCCCTAGCGTAGAAAAATAAAAACCAAGCCCGGTACGTTTGAGCTAGAGCAACAAAAATTGGCAGGCACGTGTAGCACCCCGAGACGCACAAAAAAGTCTATTGGGACCATGTAGCTAAAATGTACAGGAAGTGAGCTATGAATTTTTTTATGTCCAATTTTGGCCTATTTTGGCACATTCACTGTGGTCATGCTTTTTCCCCCTTTGCAAACATTTTTCATCCAATTGACTTCAAACTTGGCATTTATCATCTCAAGACCTGAGAGAACAACTGGGCAAAACATCTTGCCTTTTTGAAATACTAGATGACGGGGGCGGGGCATCAAATATTGCCTTTAAAATTTCATTTGTCCAGAAAGAGCAAATGAAACTTGGCACACACATCTGGCATGGTAAAATGAGCAATATTTTATTGTTGATTGTGCTATTTTTACAAAAATGACTCAATAGCGCCCCCTAGAAGTTTTTAACGAAGCAGCCCCGGTTGTACGTTTAAGCAAGAACGACGAATATTTTTAGGTGTATGAGGGAGCCCAAGACCTACAAAAAAGTCTCTTGGACCCATATGCTAAAATGAACAGGAAGTGAGCTACGAATTTTTGAATGTCCCATTTTTGACAATTTTTGCACATTCACAGGGGGCAGACTTTTGCCCACTTCTCCTACATGTTTCATCTGACTGAGTTAAGACTTGACCTGGACCATGTCAAGACCTGAGCCAACGACAGGGGGAAAATCTTGACCTTTCGAAATACTATATGATGAAGGCGGGGCATCAAAATTTGTGTTTCGCACTGAAAAAGGATATGCTTAATAACTCCCCGGTACATGCTCCAAAAAATCCCAAACTTGACATGTATGTTTATCGTCAAGGCCTGAAGCTATCTCTATGACAACATTCAGTTATATATGCAGCGCCACCTAGCCCTTGAGGAATAAAAAAAAAAATACCCCACATACGGTATTTTGTACAAAAAATGTACACTCATTCTAAGTTTGATAACTCAGTCATTTATGAATATTCTTTTAGTTTCCACCACTCAAATTGTTCACTGGCTTCACACCGATCCAAACGTATGTACATTTCCATTTTGTTTTATTCATTTTTGATTGCCCCTTTGGACAATAAAAGTAACATTGTGCAATGAGTACAACGAGCGATGATGTGTATATACACTTTTACAAAAAATACCAATCAGGGCAACTCATTGCCTAAAAATAAAAAATAAGACGCTGATTTTTGCAGATCTTAACAATCAGCAAAACCCATTGAGCTTGACACACTCATCACACCTGGCAAATAAAAAAAAAAAATAATCCACGTTTATCATGCCATTTTCAAAGAAATTCTGCTTCCAATGTGCCAGTACCCCAATGTGCAAGTTCCCCAACGTGCAAGTACCCCAACGTGGCCCGGGCTGCGAGGGCCCTTTATAGCTGCTCGCAGCTCTAGTTATTATTATTATTCTTTATTCTCCGCAAACGATCGCGATTTTGGGTACCTAAACATTCACGAAAACTCACCGAACTTTGCACACTCCTCAGGCCCGGCGAAAAATTTTAGATTATTAAGTCGTCATAACAATGCGACTCGATAGCGCCCCCTAGTGTAGAAAAATAAAAACCAAGCCCGGCACGTTTGAGCTAGAGCAACAAAAATTGGCAGGCACGTGTAGCCCCCCGAGACGCACAAAAAAGTCAATTGGGACCATGTAGCTAAAATGTACAGGAAGTGAGCTATGAATTTTTTAATGTCCAATTTTGGCCTATTTTGGCACATTCACTGTGGTCATGCTTTTTCCCCCTTTGTAAACATTTTTCATCCAATTGACTTCAAACTTGGCATTTATCATCTCAAGACCTGAGAGAACAACTGGGCAAAACATCTTGCCTTTTTTAAATACTATATGACGGGGGCGGGGCATCAAATATTGCCTTTAAAATTTAATTTGTCCAGAAAGAGGAAATGCTTAATAACTCCCATGTTCAAGCTCCAAAAAATCTCAAACTTCTCAGGCAACGTAATAGTCACGGCCTGAAAACATCTATATGATAAAATTCAGTTATACATATAGCGCCACCTCGTGGTTACAATAAATGTCATACTTTACGTTTTTAGCTACTGTGCTGAGCTTGTTGAAGGGATCCATTTGAAAATTGGTCAGAAAAGCCTTAAGATGTTGATCCTGCCCCACACCGAATATTGTAACTTTTCGCCAAAGGGCGTGGCCGCTACGGTGACGCAAAGTCTGAAGATTTTTCGTGAAAATAAAAGCTGCATTAACTTGACCGAGATGATCCTATCTTCTCAAAATTTCACACATTTGATGAGAGTCCAGCCCTAAAGACATCTACTGACTTTTATTTCATCTAACTGATAGCGCCACCTAGTGGCAATTTTTTTTCTTACGAATTTTCTTCTACATTTTTCTCCAAACACGTTAACTGGACCTACCTCATATTTGCTCAGATGAGGGTTTCGGCCTTCATGATGTCACAACACGAAGTTTGTGAGTTTTCGCGAATTGCTGTGGGTGTGGCTAAGCACTGTTCGCCAAGAAAACAACGCCAGTTTTGAGGGTCTAAACATGCACAGAAACTCATGAAACTTGGCACACACATCTGGCCTGGTAAAATGAGCAATATTTTATTGTTGATTGTGCTATTTTTACAAAAATGACTCAATAGCGCCCCCTAGAATTTTTAACGAAGCAGCCCCGGTTGTACGTTTAAGCAAGAACGACGAATATTTTTAGGTGTATGAGGGAGCCCAAGACCTACAAAAAAAGTCTCTTGGACCCATATGCTAAAATGAACAGGAAGTGAGCTACGAATTTTTGAATGTCCCATTTTTGACGATTTTTGCACATTCACAGGGGGCAGACTTTTGCCCACTTCTCCTACACGTTTCATCTGACTGAGTTAAGACTTGACCTGGACCATGTCAAGACCTGAGCCAACAACAGGGGGAAAAATCTTGACCTTTCGAAATACTATATGATGAAGGCGGGGCATCAAAATTTGTGTTTCGCACTGAAAAAGGATATGCATAATAACTCCCCGGTACATGCTCCAAAAAATCCCAAACTTGACATGTATGTTTATCGTCAAGGCCTGAAGCTATCTCTATGACAACATTCAGTTATATATGCAGCGCCACCTAGCCCTTGAGGCATAAAAAAAAAATACCCCACATACGGTATTTTGTACAAAAAATGTAAACTCATTCTAAGTGTGATAACTAAGTCATTTATGAATATTCTTTTAGTTTCCACCACTCAAAATGTTCACTGGCATCAGACTTATCCAAACATATATATATTTTTATTTATTTTTGATAGCCTCTGTGGACATTAAAAGCAATATCGTGAATGAAGGATATGCTTAATACTCCACGGTACATGCTCCAAAAAAAATCCCACACTTGACATGTATGCTTATAATCAAGGCCTGAAGGTATCTCGATGACAACATTCAGTTATAAATACAGCGCCACCTAGCCCTTGAGGCTTATATAAAAAAAAATAAAAATACCCCACATACGGTATTTTGTACAAAAAATGTACACTCATTCTAAGTGTGATAACTAAGTCATTTATGAATATTCTTTTAGTTTCCACCACTCAAATTGTTCACTGGCTTGACACCGATCCAAACGTATGTACGTTTCCATTTTGTTTTATTCATTTTTGATTGCCCCTTTGGACAATAAAAGTAACATTGTGCAATGAGTACAACGAGCGATGATGTGTATATACACTTTTACAAAAAAATACCAATCAGGGCACCTCATTGCCTAAAAATAAAAAAGGACGCTGATTTTTGCAGGTCTTAACAATCACCAAAACCCGTTGAGCTTGACACACACACTGGCAAAAAAATATTCTACATGTAAACGTTTATTATGCCATTTTCAAAGAAATTTTGCTTCCAATATGCCAGTACCCCAATGTGCCAGTACCCCAACATGCAAGTACCACAACGTGCAAGGACCCCAACGTGGCCCGGGCTGCGAGGGCCCTTTATAGCTGCTCGCAGCTCTAGTTAGGGCCCGAGCAGCGACCGCTGCGAGGTCCCTATTGTTTTTGTAAAAATTATTATTATTAGGGCCCGAGCAGCGACCGCTGCGAGGTCCCTATTGTTTTTGTAAAAATTATTATTATTATTATTATTATTATTATTAGGGCCCGAGCAGCGACCGCTGCGAGGTCCCTATTGTTTTTGTAAAAATTATTATTATTATTATTATTATTATTATTATTATTATTATTATTATTATTATTATTATTCTTCTTCTTCTTCTTTATTCTCCGCAAACAATCGCGATTTTGGGTACCTAAATATTCACGAAAACTCACCAAACTTTGCACACTCCTCAGGTCCGGCGAAAAATTTGATATTATGAAGTCGTTATAACAACGCGACTCTATAGCGCCCCCTAGCGTAGAAAAATACAAACCAAGCCCGACACGTTTGAGCTAGAGCAACGAAAATTGGCAGGCACGTGTAGCACCCCGAGACGCACAAAAAAGTCTATTGGGACCATGTAGCTAAAATGTACAGGAAGTGAGCTATGAATTTTTTAATGTCCAATTTTGGCCTATTTTGGCACATTCACTGTGGTCATGCTTTTTCCCCCTTTGCAAACATTTTTCATCCAATTGACTTCAAACTTGGCATTGATCATCTCAAGACCTAAGAGAACAGCTGGGCAAAACATCTTGCCTTTTCGAAATACTATACGACGGGGGCGGAGCATCAAATATTGCCTTTAAAATTTCATTTGTCCAGAAAGCGCAAATGCTTAATAACTCCCATGTTCAAGCTCCAAAAAATCTCAAACTTCTCAGGCAACGTAATAGTCACAGCCTGAAAACATCTATATGACAAAATTCAGTTATACATATAGCGCCACCTAGTGGTTACAATAAATGTCATACTTTACATTTTTAGCTACTGTGCTGAGCTTGTTGAAGGGATCCATTTGAAAATTGGTCAGAAAAGCCTTAAGATGTTGATCATGCCCCACACCGAATATTGTAACTTTTCGTCAAAGGGCGTGGCCGCTACGGTGACGCAAAATCTGAAGATTTTTCGTGAAAATAAAAGCTGCATTAACTTGACCGAGATCATCCTATCTTCTCAAAATTTCACACATTTGATGAGAGTCCAGCTCTAAAGACATCTACTAACTTACATTTCATCTAACTGATAGCGCCACCTAGTGGCAATTTTTTTTCTTACGAATTTTCTTCTACGTTTTTCTCCAAACACGTTAACTGGACCTACCTCATATTTGCTCAGAGGAGGGTTTCGGCCTTCATGATGTCACAACACGAAGTTTGTGAGTTTTCGCGAATTGCTGTAGGCGTGGCTAAGCGCTGTTCGCCAAGAAAACAACGCCAGTTTTGAGGGTCTAAACATGCACAGAAACTCCTGAAACTTGGCACACACATCTGGCCAGGTAAAATGAGCAATATTTTATTGTTGATTGTGCTATTTTTACAAAAATGACTCAATAGCGCCCCCTTGAAATTTTTAACGAAGCAGCCCCGGTTGTACGTTTAAGCAAGAACGCCGAATATTTTTAAGTGTATGAGGGAGCCCAAGACCTACAAAAAAGTCTCTTGTACCCATATGCTAAAATGAACAGGAAGTGAGCTACGAATTTTTGAATGTCCCATTTTTGACGATTTTTGCACATTCACAGGGGGCAGACTTTTGCCCACTTCTCCTACACGTTTCATCCGACTGAGTTAAGACTTGGCCTGGACCATGTCAAGACCTGAGCCAACGACAGGGGGAAAAATTTTGACTTTTCGAAATACTATATGATGAGGGCGGGGCATCAAAATTTGTGTTTCACAATGAAAAAGGATATGCTTGATAACTCCCCGGTACATGCTCCAAAAAATCCCAAACTTGACATGTATGTTTATCGTCAAGGCCTGAAGTTATCTCTATGACAACATTCAGTTATATATGCAGCGCCACCTAGCCCTTGAGGCATGAAAAAAAAATACCCCACATACGGTATTTTGTACAAAAAATGTACACTCATTCTAAGTGTGATAACTAAGTCATTTATGAATATTTTTTTAGTTTCCACCACTCAAAATGTTCACTGGCATCAGACTTATCCAAACATATATATATTTTTATTTATTTTTGATAGCCTCTATGGACATTAAAAGCAATATCGTGAATGAAGGATATGCTTAATAACTCCACGGTACATGCTCCAAAAAAAAATCCCACACTTGACATGTATGCTTATAATCAAGGCCTGAAGGTATCTCTATGACAACATTCAGTTATAAATACAGCGCCACCTAGCCTTTGAGGCTTATATAAAAAATAAATAAAATACCCCACATACGGTATTTTGTACAAAAAATGTACACTCATTCTAAGTGTGATAACTAAGTCATTTATGAATATTCTTTTAGTTTCCACCACTCAAATTGTTCACTGGCTTCACACAATTCCAAACGTATGTACGTTTCCATTTTGTTTTATTCATTTTTGATTGCCCCTTTGGACAATAAAAGTAACATTGTGCAATGAGTACAACGAGCGATGATGTGTATATACACTTTTACAAAAAAATACCAATCAGGGCAACTCATTGCCTAAAAATAAAAAAGGACGCTGATTTTTGCAGGTCTTAACAATCACCAAAACCCGTTGAGCTTGACACACACACTGGCAAAAAAATATTCTACATGTAAACGTTTATTATGCCATTTTCAAAGAAATTTTGCTTCCAATATGCCAGTACCCCAACGTGCCAGTACCCCAACGTGCAAGTACCCCAACGTGCAAGGACCCCAACGTGGCCCGGGCTGCGAGGGCCCTTTATAACTGCTCGCAGCTCTAGTTAGGGCCCGAGCAGCTACCGCTGCGAGGTCCCTATTGTTTTTCGATCGGATTATTAGGGCCCGAGCAGCGACCGCTGCGAGGTCCCTATTGTTCCTGAAGGAATTCTTATTAGGGCCCGAGCAGCGGCGGCGGCGGTGCCGCTGCGAGGCCCTATTGTTTTTGTAGGAATTCTTCTTATTATTATTAGGGCCCGAGCAGCGACCGCTGCGAGGTCCCTATTGTTCCTGAAGGAATTCTTATTAGGGCCCGAGCAGCGGCGGCGGCGGTGCCGCTGCGAGGCCCTATTGTTTTTGTAGGAATTCTTCTTATTATTATTCTTATTATTATTATTCTTATTATTATTCTTCTCCGCAAACAATCGCATTTTTGAGACGCTAAACGTGAACGAAAACTCACCAAACTTTACACGCACATCAGGCCTGGCGAAAAATTTGATATTTTAAAGTCGCCATACATGATAACAGAAAAATGGCTCCATAGCGCCACCTACATAGGTTAAACGGATCCCTGTCCCGCTACGATTGTCCTATGGCGACGAAAATTGTGTGGCACCCGTAGCACATCCAGATGAACAAAAACCTCTTTGATGTGTGTACCCTAAAATAGACAGAAAGTGAGGTATGATCATCTGACTGTCCAATTTTGGCCCAGTTTTGCACATTTACAGGGGTCATACTTTTGCCCGCTTCTCCTACACGGTTAACCCGATTAACTTCAAACTTGGGATGGACCATCTCAACACCTGGGACAACATCATTGTAAAAAATCTAAAGTTTTTGATATACTATATGACGTCGGCGACGCATCAAATTTAGAGTTTAAAAATTCTTACTTCATGAAGCATTGCCGGTTGTACGTTTAATCTAGAGCTACGAAAATTTGTACACATATGTACCAGGCTATGACCTACAAAAAACTCTTTTTGAACCATATGCTAAACCTCACAGGAAGTCCGCCATTTTGATTTATTTTGGAACGTGTTGCCATTTTTTTGGCCATTTCATTGGGGTCTTATTTTAACGAACTCCTCCTACAGTGTTTATCCGATCATCTTCAAACTTGGTGTGATTCATCTTAAGATGTTGAAGATGAAAAGTTATTGAAAGCTTTGTATTTCGTCGCACGCTGTTGTCATGGCATGCACTGTTTGCAAAGGAAAAAAAATATCCTTAAAGAAGCATTGCCAGTTGTACGAAGCAGCTAGAGCTACGAAAATTTGTAGACATATGTAACAGCCCAAGATGTACAAAAAAGTCTCTTGGTGCCCTGTGCTAAACCCAACAGGAAGTCCCCCAGGGGCCGGGCATCACATTTTAAGCTAAAAAACTCCTCTTTAACAAAGCATACCCGGCTGTACGTTTCACCTAGAGTTACCAAAATTTGTAGAGGTATATAACAGCCCTCGAGGTACAAAAAACTCTTTTTGAACCATATGCTAAACCTAACAGGATGTCCGCCATTTTTATTTACTTTGGAATGTGTTGCCATTTTTTGGGCCATTTCATAGGGGTCATATTTTAACGAACTCCTCCTACAGAGTTTATCCGATCATCTTCAAACTTGGTGTGACTCATCTTAAGATGTTGAGGATGAAAAGTTATTGAAAGCTCTTTATTTCGTCGCACGCTGTTGTCGTGGCATGCACTTTTTGCAAAGGAAAAAAATCCCTCTTAATGAAGCATTCCCAGTTGTACGAAGTAGCTAGAGCTACAAAAAATTGTAGACATATGTAACAGCCCACAGTGTACAAAAAAGTCTCTTGGTGCCATGTGCTAAACCCAACAGGAAGTCCCCCAGGGGCCGGGCATCACATTTTGAGCTAGAAAACTCCTCTTTAACGAAGCATTCCCGGTTGTACGTTTCACCTAGCGCGATGATAATTTGCAGGCATACATAAGAGCCCACGATGTACAAAAAAGTCTCTTGGAACCATGTGATAAACCAAACAGGAAGTCTGCCATTTTGATTTACGATGGGATTTGTTGCCATTTTTTGTGGCCTTTTTCAGTTGTCATATTTTAACGAACTCCTCGTACAAAGTTCATCCGACCGTCTTCAAACTTGGTGTGTTTCATCTTAAGATGTTTAAGATGCAAAGTTATCAAAAGTTTTTTATTTTGTCGCACGCTGCTGCTATAGCGATGCAGTTTGCCAAGTGAAGTGCTGCTTTGTTTTTTTATCTATACATGTGTGAAAACTTATGAAACTTTGCAAACACATCAGACTTGTCATGAACATGAATTTTTAGAGATTTATTGTGCAATTTGCAATAAATAGCGCCCTCTAGACATTTTTATGAAGTATTTCCGATTGTATGATTCTGCTAGATTTGTGAAAATTAGGACAGACCCCTATCAGCCTAATACCTACAAAAAAGTATTATGTAGCCATTTGCCAAACCAAAGAGGAAGTCCGCTATTTTGATTTTATTTTGGGAATTATACATCATTTTTGGCCTCTTTCATTAAACTTTGCACAGACAAGGCATGGAAAAAACTAACATTTTAAATGGTCCTTGTTCCATGTAACAGTACCCCAACGTGCCAGTACCCTGACGTGCAAGTAACCCAACGTTGTGCTCAATAGCGCCCTCTATGCATTTTTATGGAGCATTTCCAATTGTATGATTCAAGCGATACACAACTAAAGATGACTTGACCTAGATTTGTGAAAACTGGGAGGCATACCTATTAGCTTAAGACCTACAAAAAGTCTTCTGTAGCCGTATGCTAAACCTAAAAGGAAGTCCGCCATTTTGAATTTATTTTGGGAATTGCACACCATCTTTGGCCTTTTGCACTCACAAAGCTTGTCAAAAACATTTTAGATGGTCCGTGTCCGATTTGACAGTACCCCAACGTGCCAGTACCCCGACGTGCAAGTACCCCAACGTGGCCCAGGTTGCGAGGGCCCTTTATAGCTGCTCGCAGCTCTAGTTATTATTATTCTTCTTTATTCTCCGCAAACAATCGCGATTTTGGGTACCTAAATATTCACGAAAACTCACCAAACTTTGCACACTCCTCAGGTCCGGCGAAAAATTTGATATTATGAAGTCGTTATAACAACGCGGCTCTATAGCGCCCCCTAGCGTAGAAAAATAAAAACCAAGCCCGACACGTTTGAGCTAGAGCAACGAAAATTGGCAGGCACGTGTAGCACCCCGAGATGCACAAAAAAGTCTATTGGGACCATGTAGCTAAAATGTACAGGAAGTGAGCTATGAATTTTTTAATGTCCAATTTTGGCCTATTTTGGCACATTCACTGTGGTCATGCTTTTTCCCCCTTTGCAAACATTTTTCATCCAATTGACTTCAAACTTGGCATTTATCATCTCAAGACCTAAGAGAACAGCTGGGCAAAACATCTTGCCTTTTCGAAATACTATACGACGGGGGCGGAGCATCAAATATTGCCTTTAAAATTTCATTTGTCCAGAAAGAGCAAATGCTTAATAACTCCCATGTTGAAGCTCCAAAAAATCTCAAACTTCTCAGGCAACGTAATAGTCACAGCCTGAAAACATCTATATGACAAAATTCAGTTATACATATAGCGCCACCTAGTGGTTACAATAAATGTCATACTTTACGTTTTTAGCTACTGTGCTGAGCTTGTTGAAGGGATCCATTTGAAAATTGGTCAGAAAAGCCTTAAGATGTTGATCATGCCCCACACCGAATATTGTAACTTTTCATCAAAGGGCGTGGCCGCTACGGTGACGCAAAATCTGAAGATTTTTCGTGAAAATAAAAGCTGCATTAACTTGACCGAGATGATCCTATCTTCTCAAAATTTCACACATTTGATGAGAGTCCAGCTCTAAAGACATCTACTAACTTACATTTCATCTAACTGATAGCGCCACCTAGTGGCAATTTTTTTTCTTACGAATTTTCTTCTATGTTTTTCTCCAAACACGTTAACTGGACCTACCTCATATTTGCTCAGAGGAGGGTTTCGGCCTTCATGATGTCACAACACGAAGTTTGTGAGTTTTCGCGAATTGCTGTAGGCGTGGCTAAGCGCTGTTCGCCAAGAAAACAACGCCAGTTTTGAGGGTCTAAACATGCACAGAAACTCCTGAAACTTGGCACACACATCTGGCCTGGTAAAATGAGCAATATTTTATTGTTGATTGTGCTATTTTTACAAAAATGACTCAATAGCGCCCCCTCGAAATTTTTAACGAAGCAGCCCCGGTTGTACGTTTAAGCAAAAACGCCGAATATTTTTAGGTGTATGAGGGAGCCCAAGACCTACAAAAACGTCTCTTGTACCCATATGCTAAAATGAACAGGAAGTAAGCTACGAATTTTTGAATGTCCCATTTTTGACGATTTTTGCACATTCACAGGGGGCAGACTTTTGCCCACTTCTCCTACACGTTTCATCCGACTGAGTTAAGACTTGGCCTGGACCATGTCAAGACCTGAGCCAACGACAGGGGGAAAAATTTTGACTTTTCGAAATACTATATGATGAGGGCGGGGCATCAAAATTTGTGTTTCACAATGAAAAAGGATATGCTTGATAACTCCCCGGTACATGCTCCAAAAAATCCCAAACTTGACATGTATGTTTATCGTCAAGGCCTGAAGTTATCTCTATGACAACATTCAGTTATATATGCAGCGCCACCTAGCCCTTGAGGCATGAAAAAAAAATACCCCACATACGGTATTTTGTACAAAAAATGTACACTCATTCTAAGTGTGATAACTAAGTCATTTATGAATATTTTTTTAGTTTCCACCACTCAAAATGTTCACTGGCATCAGACTTATCCAAACATATATATATTTTTATTTATTTTTGATAGCCTCTATGGACATTAAAAGCAATATCGTGAATGAAGGATATGCTTAATAACTCCACGGTACATGCTCCAAAAAAATCCCACACTTGACATGTATGCTTATAATCAAGGCCTGAAGGTATCTCTATGACAACATTCAGTTATAAATACAGCGCCACCGAGCCCTTGAGGCTTATATAAAAAATAAAATAAAATACCCCACATACGGTATTTTGTACAAAAAATGTACACTCATTCTAAGTGTGATAACTAAGTCATTTATGAATATTCTTTTAGTTTCCACCACTCAAATTGTTCACTGGCTTCACACCGATCCAAACGTATGTACGTTTCCATTTTGTTTTATTCATTTTTGATTGCCCCTTTGGACAATAAAAGTAACATTGTGCAATGAGTACAACGAGCGATGATGTGTATATACACTTTTACAAAAAAATACCAATCAGGGCAACTCATTGCCTAAAAATAAATAAGGACGCTGATTTTTGCAGGTCTTAACAATCACCAAAATCCGTTGAGCTTGACAGACACTGGCAAAAAAAATATTCTACATGTAAACGTTTATTATGCCATTTTCAAAGAAATTTTGCTTCCAATATGCCAGTACCCCAACGTGCCAGTACCCCAACGTGCAAGTACCCCAACGTGCAAGGACCCCAACGTGGCCCGGGCTGCGAGGGCCCTTTATAGCTGCTCGCAGCTCTAGTTATTATTATTATTATTATTATTAGGGCCCGAGCAGCTACCGCTGCGAGGTCCCTATTGTTTTTCGATCGGATTATTATTATTATTATTATTATTATTCTTCTTTTTCTCCGTAAACGATCACGATTTTGGGTACCTAAACATTTACGAAAACTCACCAAACTTTGCACACTCCTCAGGCCCGGCGAAAAATTTGATATTATGAAGTCGTCATAACAACGCGACTCTATAGCGCCCCCTAGCATAGAAAAATAAAAACCAAGCCCGGCATGTTTGAGCTAGAGCAACGAAAATTGGCAGGCACGTGTAGCACCCCGAGACGCACAAAAAAGTCTATTGGGACCATGTAGCTAAAATGTACAGGAAGTGAGCTATGAATTTTTTAATGTCCAATTTTGGCCTATTTTGGCACATTCACTGTGGTCATGCTTTTTCCCCCTTTGCAAACATTTTTCATCCAATTGACTTCAAACTTGGCATTTATCATCTCAAGACCTGAGAGAACAACTGGGGAAAAAATCTTGCCTTTTCGAAATACTATATGACGGGGGCGGGGCATCAAATATTGCCTTTAAAATTTCATTTGTCCAGAAAGAGCAAATGCTTAATAACTCCCATGTTCAAGCTCCAAAAAATCTCAAACTTATCAGGCAACTTAATAGTCACGGCCTGAAAACATCTATATGATAAAATTCAGTTATCCATGTAGCGCCACCTAGTGGTAACAATAATTGTCAGACTTTACGTTTTTAGCTACTGTGCTGAGCTCGTTGAAGGGATCCAGTTGAAAATTGGTCAGAAAAGCCTTAAGATGTTGATCATGCCCCACACCGAATATTGTAACTTTTCGCCAAAGAGCGTGGCCGCTACGGTGCCGCAAAGTCTGAAGATTTCTCGTGACAACAAAAGCTGCATTAACTTGACCGAGATGATGCTATCTTCTCAAAATTGTACACAATTGATGAGAGTCCAGCTCTAAAGACATCTACTAACTTACATTTCATCTAACTGATAGCGCCACCTAGTGGCAATTTTTTTTCTTACGAATTTTCTTCTACGTTTTTCTCCAAACACGTTAACTGGACCTACCTCATATTTGCTGAGATGAGGGTTTCGGCCTTCATGATGTCACAACACGAAGTTTGTGAGTTTTCGCGAGTCGCTGTGGGCGTGGCTAAGCGCTGTTCGCCAAGAAAACAACGCCAATTTTGAGGGCCTAAACTGGCACAGAAACACACGAAACTTGGCACACACAGCTGGCCTGGCAAAATGAGCAATTTCTTATCGCCGATTGTGCTATTTTTACAAAAATGACTCAATAGCGCCCCCTAGAAATCTTTAACGAAACAGCCCCAGTTGTACGTTTAAGCAAGAACGACGAATATTTTTAGGTGTATGAGGGAGCCCAAGACCTACAAAAAAGTCTCTTGTACCCATATGCTAAAATGAACAGGAAGTGAGCTACGAATTTTTGAATGTCCCATTTTTGACGATTTTTGCACATTCACAGGGGGCAGACTTTTGCCCACTTCTCCTACACGTTTCATCCGACTGAGTTAAGACTTGGCCTGGACCATGTCAAGACCTGAGCCAACGACAGGGGGAAAAATTTTGACTTTTCAAAATACTATATGATGAGGGCGGGGCATCAAAATTTGTGTTTCGCAATGAAAAAGGATATGCTTGATAACTCCCCGGTACATGCTCCAAAAAATCCCAAACTTGACATGTATGTTTATCGTCAAGGCCTGAAGTTATCTCTATGACAACATTCAGTTATATATGCAGCGCCACCTAGCCCTTGAGGCATAAAAAAAAAATACCCCACATACGGTATTTTGTACAAAAAATGTAAACTCATTCTAAGTGTGATAACTAAGTCATTTATGAATATTCTTTTAGTTTCCACCACTCAAAATGTTCACTGGCATCAGACTTATCCAAACATATATATATTTTTATTTATTTTTGATAGCCTCTGTGGACATTAAAGGCAATATCGTGAATGAAGGATATGCTTAATAACTCCACGGTACATGCTCCAAAAAAAATCCCACACTTGACATGTATGCTTATAATCAAGGCCTGAAGGTATCTCGATGACAACATTCAGTTATAAATACAGCGCCACCTAGCCCTTGAGGCTTATATAAAAAAAAAAACCCACATACGGTATTTTGTACAAAAAAATGTAAACTCATTCTAAGTGTGACGACTAAGTCATTTATGAATATTCTTTTAGTTTCCACCACTCAAATTGTTCACTGGCTTCACACCGATCCAAACGTATGCACGTTTCCATTTTGTTTTATTCATTTTTGATTGCCCCTTTGGACAATAAAAGTAACATTGTGCAATGAGTACAACGAGCGATGATGTATATATACACTTTTACAAAAAATACCAATCAGGGCAACTCATTGCCTAAAAATAAAAAAGGACGCTGATTTTTGCAGGTCTTAACAATCACCAAAACCCGTTGAGCTTGACACACACTGGCAAAAAAATATTCTACATGTAAAGGTTTATTATGCCATTTTCAAAGAAATTTTGCTTCCAATATGCCAGTACCCCAACGTGCCAGTACCCCAACGTGCCAGTACCCTAACGTGCAAGTACCCCAACGTGCAAGGACTCCAACGTGGCCCGGGCTGCGAGGGCCCTTTATAGCTGCTCGCAGCTCTAGTTAGGGCCCGAGCAGCTACCGCTGCGAGGTCCCTATTGTTTTTCGATCGGATTATTATTATTATTATTATTATTATTATTATTATTATTATTATTATTATTATTATTCTCCGTAAACGATCGCATTTTTGAGGACCTAAACATTCACGAAAACTCACCAAACTTTGCACACTCCTCAGGTCCGGCGAAAAATTTGATATTATGAAGTCGTTATAACAACGCGACTCTATAGCGCCCCCTAGCGTAGAAAAATAAAAACCAAGCCCGGCACGTTTGAGCGAGAGCAACGAAAATTGGCAGGCACGTGTAGCACCCCGAGACGCACAAAAAAGTCTATCGGGACCATATAGCTAAAATGTACAGGAAATGAGCTATGAATTTTTTTACGTCCAATTTTGGCCTATTTTGGCACATTCACTGTGGTCATACTTTTTCCCCCTATGCAAACATTTTTCATCCCATTGACTTTAAACTTGGCATTTATCATCTCAAGACCTAAGAGAACAGTTGGGCAAAAAGTCTTGCCTTTTCGAAATACTATATGACGGGGGCGGGGCATCAAATATTGCCTTTAAAATTTAATTTTTCCAGAAAGAGCAAATGCTGAATAACTCCCATGTACAAGCTCCAAAAAATCTCAAACTTCTCAGGCAACGTAATAGTCACGGCCTGAAAACATCTATATGACAAAATTCAGTTGTACATATAGCGCCACCTAGTGGTTACAATAAATGTCATACTTTACGTTTTTAGCTACTGTGCTGAGCTCGTTGAAGGGATCCAGTTGAAAATTGGTCAGAAAAGCCTTAAGATGTTGATGATGCCCCACACCGAATATTGTAACTTTTCGCCAAAGGGCGTGGCCGCTACGGTGACGCAAAGTCTGAAGATTTTTCGTGACAATAAAAGCTGCATTAACTTGACCGAGATGATCCTATCTTCTCAAAATTTCACACATTTGATGAGAGTCCAGCCCCTAAGACATCTACGAACTTATATTTCATCTTACTGATAGCGCCACCTTCTGGCAATTTTTTTTCTTACGATTTTTCTTCAATGTTTTTCTCCAACCACATTAACTGCACCTACCTCATATTTGCTCAGATGAGGGTTTCGGTCTTCATGATGTCACAACACGAAGTTTGTGAGTTTTCGCGAATCGCTGTGGGCGTGGCTAAGCGCTGTTCGCCAAGAAAACAAAACCAATTTTCAGGGCCTAAACCGGCACAGAAACGCATGAAACTTGGCACACACATCTGGCCTGGCAAAATGAGCGATATTTTATCCTGGATTGTGCTATTTTTACAGAAATGACTCAAAAGTGCCCCCTATAAATTTTTAACGAAACAGCCCCAGTTGTACGTTTAAGCAAGATCTACGAAAATTTTTAGGTGTATGAGGGAGCCCAAGACCTACAAAAAAGTCTCTTGGACCCATATGCTAAAATGAACAGGAAGTGAGCTACGAATTTTTGAATGTCCCATTTTTGACGATTTTTGCACATTCACAGGGGGCAGACTTTTGCCCACTTCTCCTACACGTTTCATCTGACTGAGTTAAGACTTGACCTGGACCATGTCAAGACCTGAGCCAACGACAGGGGGAAAAATCTTGACCTTTCGAAATACTATATGATGAAGGCGGGGCATCAAAATTTGTGTTTCGCACTGAAAAAGGATATGCTTAATAACTCCCCGGTACATGCTCCAAAAAATCCCAAACTTGACATGTATGTTTATCGTCAAGGCCTGAAGCTATCTCTATGACAACATTCAGTTATATATGCAGCGTCACCTAGTCCTTGAGGCATAAAAAAAAAATACCCCACATACGGTATTTTGTACAAAAAATGTAAACTCATTCTAAGTGTGATAACTAAGTCATTTATGAATATTCTTTTAGTTTCCACCACTCAAAATGTTCACTGGCATCAGACTTATCCAAACATATATATATTTTTATTTATTTTTGATAGCCTCTGTGGACATTAAAAGCAATATCGTGAATGAAGGATATGCTTAATAACTCCACGGTACATGCTCCAAAAAAAACCCCACACTTGACATGTATGCTTATAATCAAGGCCTGAAGGTATCTCGATGACAACATTCAGTTATAAATACAGCGCCACCTAGCCCTTGAGGCTTATATAAAAAAAAAAAACCCACATACGGTATTTTGTACAAAAAAATGTAAACTCATTCTAAGTGTGATGACTAAGTCATTTATGAATATTCTTTTAGTTTCCACCACTCAAATTGTTCACTGGCTTCACACCGATCCAAACGTATGTACGTTTCCATTTTGTTTTATTCATTTTTGATTGCCCCTTTGGACAATAAAAGTAACATTGTGCAATGAGTACAACGAGCGATGATGTATATATACACTTTTACAAAAAATACCAATCAGGGCAACTCATTGCCTAAAAATAAAAAAGGACGCTGATTTTTGCAGGTCTTAACAATCACCAAAACCCGTTGAGCTTGACACACACTGGCAAAAAAATATTCTACATGTAAAGGTTTATTATGCCATTTTCAAAGAAATTTTGCTTCCAATATGCCAGTACCCCAACGTGCCAGTACCCCAACGTGCCAGTACCCTAACGTGCAAGTACCCCAACGTGCAAGGACTCCAACGTGGCCCTGGCTGCGAGGGCCCTTTATAGCTGCTCGCAGCTCTAGTTATTATTATTCTTTATTCTCCGCAAACAATCGCGATTTTGGGTGCCTAAATATTCACGAAAACTCACCGAACTTTGCACACTCCTCAGGTCCGGCGAAAAATTTGATATTATGAAGTCGTTATAACAATGCGACTCTATAGCGCCCCCTAGCATAGAAAAATAAAAACCAAGCCCGGCACGTTTGAGCTAGAGCAACGAAAATTGGCAGGCACGTGTAGCACCCCGAGACGCACAAAAAAGTCTGTTGCGACCATGTAGCTAAAATGTACAGGAAGTGAGCTATGAATTTTTTAATGTCCAACTTTGGCCTATTTTGGCACATTCACTGTGGTCATGCTTTTTCCCCCTATGCAAACATTTTTCATCCCATTGACTTCAAACTTGGCATTTATCATCTCAAGACCTAAGAGAACAGTTGGGCAAAAAGTCTTGCCTTTTCGAAATACTATATGACGGGGGCGGGGCATCAAATATTGCCTTTAAAATTTCATTTTTCCAGAAAGAGCAAATGCTGAATAACTCCCATGTACAAGCTCCAAAAAATCTCAAACTTCTCAGGCAACGTAATAGTCACGGCCTGAAAACACCTATATGACAAAATTCAGTCATACATATAGCGCCACCTAGTGGTTACAATAAATGTCATACTTTACGTTTTTAGCTACTGTGCTGAGCTCGTTGAAGGGATCCAGTTGAAAATTGGTCAGAAAAGCCTTAAGATGTTGATGATGCCCCACACCGAATATTGTAACTTTGCGCCAAAGGGCGTGGCCGCTACGGTGACGCAAAATCTGAAGATTTTTCGTGACAATAAAAGCTGCATTAACTTGACCGAGATGATCCTATTTTCTCAAAATTTCACACATTTGATGAGAGTACAGCCTTAAAGACATCTACGAACTTCTATTTCATCTTACTGATAGCGCCACCTAGTGGCAATTTTTTTTCTTACGAATTTTCTTCTACGTTTTTCTCCAAACACGTTAACTGGACCTACCTCATATTTGCTCAGATGAGGGTTTCAGCCTTCATGATGTCACAACACGAAGTTTGTGAGTTTTCGCGAATCGCTGTGGGCGTGGCTAAGCACTGTTCGCCAAGAAAACAACGCCAGTTTTGAGGGTCTAAATATGCGCAGAAACTCATGAAACTTGGCACACACATCTGGCCTGGTAAAATGAACAATATTTTATTGTTGATTGTGCTATTTTTACAAAAATGACTCAATAGCGCCCCCTAGAAATTTTTAACGAAGCAGCTCCGGTTGTACGTTTAAGCAAGATCTACGAAAATTTTTAGGTGTATGAGGGAGCCAAAGACCTACAAAAAAAAGTCTCTTGGACTCATATGCTAAAATGAACAGGAAGTGAGCTACGAATTTTTGAATGTCCCATTTTTGACGATTTTTGCACATTCACAGGGGGCAGACTTTTGCCCACTTCTCCTACACGTTTCATCCGACTGAGTTAAGACTTGGCCTGGACCATGTCAAGACCTGAGCCAACGACAGGGGGAAAAATTTAGACTTTTCGAAATACTATATGATGAGGGCGGGGCATCAAAATTTGTGTTTCCAAATGAAAAAGGATATGCTTGATAACTCCCCGGTACATGCTCCAAAAAATCCCAAACTTGACATGTATGTTTATCGTCAAGGCCTGAAGTTATCTCTATGACAACATTCAGTTATATATGCAGCGCCACCTAGCCCTTGAGGCATGAAAAAAAAATACCCCACATACGGTATTTTGTACAAAAAATGTAAACTCATTCTAAGTGTGATAACAAAGTCATTTCTGAATATTCTTTTAGTTTCCACCACTCAAAATGTTCACTGGCATCAGACCGATCCAAACATATGTATTTTTTATTTAGTTTTATTTATTTTTGATAGCCTATATGGACGTTAAAATCAGTATCGTGAATGAAGGATATGCTTAATAACTCCCCGGTACATGCTTCAAAAAAATCCCAAACTTGACATGTATATTTATAGTCAAGGCCTGAAGTTATCTCTATGACAAAATTCTGTAATAAATACAGCGCCACCTAGTCCTTGAGGCATAAAAAAAAAAATGCCTCACTTACGGTATTTTGTACAAAATTTGTGAACTTATTCTAAGTATTATAACTAAGTCATTTATGAATATTCTTTTACTTTCCACTACTCAAGATGTTCACTGGTATCAGACCGATCCAAACATATGTACTTTTTTATTTTGTTTTATTTATTTTTGATAGCCTCTATGGACAATAAAAGCAACATCGTGCAATGAGTACGAGCGATAATGGGTATATATACTTTTGGAAAAAATACCAATCAGGTCAACTCATTCCCAAAAAATAAAAAAAGACGCTGATTTTTGCAGATCTTAACAATCACCAAAACCCATTGAGCTTGACACAAACATCACACCTAGCAAAAAAAATCCACATTTAAAGGTTTATCATGCCATGTTCAAAGAAATTTTGCTCCTAATGTGCCAGTACCCCAATGTGTGAGTACCCCAACGTGCAAGGACCCCAACGTGCAAGTACCCCAACGTGGCTCGGGCTGCGAGGGCCCTTTATAGCTGCTCGCAGCTTTAGTTATTAGGGCCCGAGCAGCAACCGCTGCGAGGTCCCTATTGTTTTTGTAAAAATTATTATTATTATTATTATTATTAGGGCCCGAGCAGAAACCGCTGCGAGGTCCCTCTTGTTTTTGTAAGAATTCTTCTTCTTCTTCTCCGTAAACGATCGCATTTTTGAGGGCCTAAACATTTACAAAAACTCACCAAACTTCGCAATCTCTTCGGGCCCGGCGAAAAATTTGTTATTATGTAGTTGTCATAAAAACGCGACTCTATAGCGCCACCTAGCGTAGAAAAATAAAAACCAATCCCGGCCCGTTAGACCTAGAACTACGAAAATTGGCAGGCACGTGTAGCACCCCGAGACGCATAAAAAAGTCAGTGGAAGCCATTTCCTAAAATGTACAGGAAGTGAGCTCTGAATTTTTGAATGTCCAATTTTGTCCCATTTTGGCCCATTCACTGTGGTCATGCTTTTTCCCGCTTTGCAAACATTTTTCATCCAATTGACTTCAAACTTGCCATGTATCATCTCAAGACCTGAGACAATGACTGGGCAAAAAAATCTTAACTTTTCGAAATACTATATGACGGGGGCGGGGCATCCAAAATTGCCTTTAAAATTTCATTTGTCCAGAAACACAAAATGCTTAACTCCCATGTACAAGCTCTAAAAAATCTCAAACTTTTCATGCAACCTAATAGTCACGGCCTGATAAACATTTATATGATAAAATTCAGTTATACATATAGCGCCACCTAGTGGTGACAATAAATGTCATACTTTACGTTTTTAGCTACTGTGCCAAGCTCTTTGAAGGGATCCAGTTGAAAATTGGTCAGAAAAGCCTTAAGATGTTGATCATGCCCTACACCGAATATTGTAACTTTTCACCAAAGGGCGTGGCCGCTACGGTGCCGCAAAGTCTGGTAATTTTTCATGGCAATAAAAGCTGCTTTAACTTGACCCAGATAATGCTATCTTCTCAAAATGTCACACAATTGATGAGAATCCAGCCCTAAAGACATCTACGAACTTGTATTTCATCTTACTGATAGCGCCACCTACTGTCAATTTTTTTTCTTACGATTTTTCTTCAATGTTTTTCTCCAACCACGTTAACTGGAACTACCTCATATTTGCTCAGATGAGGGTTTCGGCCTTCATGATGTCACAACACGAAGTTTGTGAGTTTTCGTGAATCGCTGTGGGCGTGGCTAAGCGCTGTTCGCCAAGAAAACGCCAATTTTGAGGGCCTAAACCGGCACAGAAACACATGAAACTTGGCACACACATCTGGCCTGGCAAAATGAGCAATATTTTATCGTGGATTGTGCTATTTTTACAAAAATGACTCAAAAGCGCCCCCTATAAATTTTTAACGAAACAGCCCCAGTTGTACGTTTAAGCAAGAGCTACGAAAATTTATTGGTGTATTAGGGAGCCCAAGACCTACAAAAAAAGTCTCTTGTTCTTCTTCTTTTTCTTCTTCTTCTTTATTCTCCGCAAACGATCGCATTTTTGAGGACCTAAACATTTACGAAAACTCACCGAAATTTGCACACTCTTCGGGCCCGGCGAAAAATTTGATATTCTGATGTTGTCATAACAACATTAGTCTATAGCGCCCCCTAGCGTAGAAAAATAAAAACCAAGCCCGGCACATTAGAGCTCGAGCAACGAAAATTGGCAGGCACGTGTAGCACCCCGAGACGCACAAAAAAAAAGTCTATTGGGACCATGTAGCTAAAATGTACAGGAAATGAGCTATGAATTTTTTTATGTCCAATTTTGGCACATTTACTGTGGTCATGCTTTTTCCCCATCTGCAAACATTTTTCATCCAATTGACTTCAAACTTGGCATTTATCATCTCAAGACCTGAGAGAACAACTGGGCAAAAAGTCTTCGCCTTTTCGAAATACTACAGTATATGATGGGGGCGGGGCATCAAATATTGCCTTTAAAATTTCATTTGTCCAGAAAGAGCAAATGCTTAAAAACTCCCATGTTCAAGCTCCAAAAATTCTCAAACTTCTCAGGCAACGTAATAGTCACGGCCTAAAAACATCTATTTAATAAAATTCAGTTATACATATAGCGCCACTTAGTGGTGACAATAAATGTCATACTTTACGTTTTTAGCTACTGCGCAGAGCTCGTTGAAGGGATCCAGTTGAAAATTGGTCAGAAAAGCCTTAAGATGTTGATCATGCCCCACACCGAATATTGTAACTTTTCGCCAAAGGGCGTGGCCGCTAGGGTGCCGCAAAATCTGAAGATTTTTCGTGACAATAAAAGCTGCATTAACTTGACCGAGATGATCCTATCTTCTCAAAATTTCACACATTTGATGAGAGTCCAGCCCTTAAGACATCTACGAACTTATATTTCATCTTACTGATAGCGCCAGCTATTGGCAATTTTTTTTCTTACGATTTTTCTTCAATGTTTTTCTCCAACCACGTTAACTGGACCTAGCTCATATTTGCTCAGATGAGGGTTTCTGCCTTCATGATGTCACAACACGAAGTTTGTGAGTTTGCGTGAATCGCTGTGGGCGTGGCTAAGCACTGTTCGCCAAGAAAACAACGCCAATTTTGAGGGTCTAAACATGCACGGAAACTCATGAAACTTGGCACACACATCTGGCCTGGCAAAATGAGCAATATTTTATCGTGGAATGTGCTATTTTTACAAAAATGATTCAATAGCGCCCCCTAGAAATTTTTAACGAAGCAGCCACAGTTGTACGTTTAAGCAAGCTCTATGAATATTTTTAGGTTTATGAGGGAGACCAAGACCTACAAAAAAAAAAAAAAAGTCTATTGGACCCATAACCTAAAATGAACAGGACGTGAGCTACGAATTTTTGAATGTCACATTTTTGACGATTTTTGCACATTTATAGGGGGCATACTTTTGCCCACTTCTCCTACACGTTTCATCCGACTGACTTCAGACTTGACCTAGACCATGTTAAGACCTGAGCCAACGACAGGGGGAAAAATCTTGACTTTTCGAAATACTATATGATGAGGGCGGGGCATCAAAATTTGTGTTTTGCAATGAAAAAGGATATGCTTAATAACTCCCCGGTACATGCTCCAAAAAATCCCAAACTTGACATGTATGTTGATAGTCAAGGCCTGAAGGTGTATCTATGACAACATATATATGCAGCGCAAAAAAAAAAAATACCCCACTTACAGTATTTTTACAAAAGTTGAAAACTCATTCTAAGTGTGATAACTAAGTCATTTATGAATATTCTTTTACTTTCCACCACTCAAAATGTTCACTGGCATCAGACCTATCCAAACATAAGTATTTTTTATTTAGTGTTATTTATTTTTGATAGCCTCTATGGACGTTAAAAGCAGTATCGTGAATGAAGGATATGCTTAATAACTCCCCGGTGCATGCTTCAAAAAATCCCAAACTTGACATGTATATTTATAGTCAAGGCGTGAAGGTATCTCTATGACAAAATTCAGTTATAAATACAGCGCCACCTAGTCATTGAGGCATTAAAAAAAAAAAAACCCCACTTACGGTATTTTGTACAAAATTTGTGAACTCATTGTAAGTGTAATAACTAAGTCATTTATGAATATTCTTTTACTTTTTCCACTAAAGATGTTCACTGGTATCAGACAGATCCAAACATATGTACTTTTTTATTTTGTTTTGTTTATTTTTGATAGCCTCTATGGACAATAAAAGCAACATCGTGCAATGAGTACGAGTGATGATGGGTATATATACTTTTGCAAAAAATACCAATCAGGTCAACTAATTCCCTAAAAATAAAAAAGGACGCTGATTTTTGCAGATCTTAACCCCGGGTTTTCACTGGATGCGGTTGCGGTGCGGTGCGTCTTGACTGCGTGCTCCGGACGGGTCAATTTTTTTGTCAATCCACACCGGCTCCGCACAGCTGCGGTCCGGCAGCTCCGTCGCCGCCCACTTCCCAACGTGTCTCGCGGGACCGCGCGCGCGCGATCATGTGGCATTTCACAACGAGAGGTGGACTTCTTTTGATTTAACATTTTCTTCTTCTTCTGCTATGAGATTCCATGCAGCATCCTTTTTTTGGTTGTCCTTGTAAAGTATATTAATAACGAGAGTCGGGTCAGTGCGGGTCCACTCTTTATTTCTGTCTTCCCCGTCCGGCTGCCGCTCAGTACGGCAAGCGAGACGGGCACAACAAGCAATCGCGAACATCAAACTCACAATACATTACAGTCCTTATAAAAAGGATGTGCCGTGTCATATATTATTTTGTGGTTTTCCACCTCCAATATAAACCTCTCCTCGTCCATGTTCGCTGGTGTCTAAACCGTGAATGAGCACATGGCCCGGCGACGCCCACGTCACGTTTTGCTGAAAAACTTGCGAAATAGGAGCTGGCGAGTGTTTTATTCTGAAAGGTAACCGGAAATTTATTTTGAAACTGCCTCGGTCTTCCTGTCCCGCTCGATGTGTTTTGTGCTAGCTTGCCATTTGCCGGAGGCCTACCGCTGCGGCGTCCGGCAAAAATAGAAAATAGGCTATCCTTGCGGAAGGCTTGCGGCACGCCGCAGGCCTTCCGCAGTCGACACGCAACGCACCCGCAAGCGGTGTAAACTGCACCATTCGAATGAATGGAATCTAATTGCTTGCGTCGCCGGACCGCACCGCAACCGCACCGCAACCGCATCCAGTGAAAACCCGGGGTTATCTTAACAATCACCAAAACCCATTGAGCTTGACACACACATCACACCTGGCAAAAAAAATCCACATGCAAAGGTTTATCATGCCATGTTCAAAGAAATTTTGCTCCTAATGTGCCAGTACCCCAATGTGCGAGTACCCCAACGTGCAAGTACCCCAACGTGCAAATACCCCAATGTGGCCCTGGCTGCGAGGGCCCTTTATAGCTGCTCGCAGCTCTAGTTATAGTTTTGGAATTTTTCATTTTAGTTAGTTTTGATTTCATTTTGAGTTTTGTTTTTTAAATTGAGTTAGTTTTAATTTGTTTTCAGGGTTGTTTTGTTCGTTCAAAACAAAAATCATTTCGGCAACACACGTTTTTCACCGGATAAAAACTAGACTAGACTAAAATCATCATAACTATATCAAAATTTGAACCTCATGATACAATAAATATATGGTGGAGAGGATGGTGATAGTAAAAAAAAAAAAAAAAAAAAAAAAAAAAAAAAAAAGTCATATTGTAAATAAAATGAAATTGATCTCATTTTATCATTTCATCAGTTATGCACTTTTGTTTAATTTAGGTGAAAACTAATTTGTATTGTCTGTTCAACATGTTTCATTGACAGAAATTAATAAAGACACCGTTGTACTAAATGTGTCTTGCGTATTAAACTACAGTTACAAATAGGTGTGTTATTATTTTCTGTATAAAAGCTGAAATGAAAAATTGAAGGAAAATAGACTAAACTGTTAATTTAGTCGACTAAAATTGCTCTCTTTTTTTTTAAAAAGCATCATCTGACGTTTTCTGCATTCTATGACTTTGAATTTTGTTTAGTGTAACTTAGTGACCAACTTGCGGACCGCAGGCGCAGCAGCGAGCGACGCGGCTCATTGTATGACGTCATCTTCGAGGATCTCCTGACGAAATATATCAGAATAATAATTTGATTTATGTAAATTATGTTGTTAAATTTTAGTTTTGAGAGGCAACAAATTGACTTTCACACACATACACACACAAAAAAAAATTGGACAAAGGGGCAATTTGGGCATCAGCACCAAAAGGGCATGTGCCCTGGCAGCCATCGCCCCACCTCTGCCACGTGCCTGGTCACAGCGGCGGGCCACAAATGGCCCCTGGACACCGCTGATTTATAATGCTCCATTCACATATCTGCATGTTTTTGGACTGTGGGGGGAAAACCTGACTACCTGGAGATGCAGGCACCGGCAAGAACATAAACTCCAAACAGGAAAGCCGGAACCGGGAATTGAACCCGCAACCTGCCAGACATATGTAGTCCTTGTGATCATTAGAAGTTTCCCATCCTTGCTCAAGAATAATTGACACTCATTTTCTGGACAATTGAAATGGGCCGTTGACAGAAAATCAGTGACGGACCAGCCATATCAAAGGCTGCTGTTGGAATCACTACAGCAATTTGGTGTTTAGAAAAAAATTACACAGGCTACGGGTTCAGCACCGAGTGTAAAAATAGTTCTTACCTCTGCCCAGCAGCTCCATACAGAATATGATGTAATCTTTAACACTGGCCATCAGATAGGCACAATGAAGAGCTGTGGTTAATATGGCTGTCTGGATTCCACACCAACGCTCTGTGCGATAGTCACACATCACATAGTCCAACAGTCTAAAAACACAAGCACATTTATAACACTGGTTAGGGTTATCATTGAAGCTATGGCAGTTAATTATCAGATTCAAATCTGATACAACCAAATTCGCTTCGGATACTGTACTATTCATCAAACCTATTGACATACTTGAGTGCTTTGGCGTAATCTTGAGCTTGATAGTACTCCTCTCCCATTTGCACCACTAAGGGAAACAAAAACAAATGTATAGCAAAAGTATAAGTATAAGCAAAACTGTTGCCATATAATTATTTTTATTAATAATCAATTTTTTCTATGGTTATGATGGTTTTGGCACCTTAGTTAGTTGAACATTTGTTGTCCAACAATGTGGATAATCTCTGTTAAATTAATTCTTACAACATCACTTCAGTTCATATAGGTTATTAAGCTGTCTGAAGGTTCCACTGGAGCATGTCAACTGCACACTGCAACATCTAACTCGGTTTTCTTTGTATTGTCGCATAATAAAATAATGCATAGTGTGAACTTGCAAGGATCCAAAATTGTGTTCTAAATAAAATGAAAGTTTTTACAATGATTACTCATTGTAAAAACATTCACGGAAAAAAAAAAAAAAAAAACATTTATTTTCATCCACACAGATGCATTGGGAATGCTGCAAATCCAATTCCAAAACAGCCGCCTCTGAACTCTTCGCCTGTGACGCTGCCGCCTCTGGCCGTTTCGCCTGTGCCACTGCAGCCCCTGGCCTCTCTCTCCCTGGCCGACGCAGCCCCTGGCCTTTCTGTCCCTGGGCCGATTTCCACCGTCTCAAGTCCCCTTGGACTCCACCGTCTTAAGTCCGCTCGGCGCGGCAGGATTGTCGAGATTTGAACCCTTTAAATGTTTTTGGAGGTTTGACCAATCAAGAGATGAAATCAGCCTCAACTTTGAAGATTACATTCAACTTGCAAATAAAGCTTCTGAGGCATCAGCCAAAGTTTCGTTATTTTATTGTTGCTCCTTGTGGTATTTTCTTGCTTAAATTAGGTCATACTTCCACAGTGGGAAATTTGATATCTTAATTTTGTGTCAATTAAAAGATTATTTGCCTGTTAGGGTTTGTGGGAGGTTGAGGACCCAAGTGGAGGGAGGCAAGGCGAGGTGTGGCGGATGTGCCCTTAAGCATGTTTTAATTTAAACTCAAAACAAAGTGCAACACAAAATACAAAGTATAAACCAAAGCAGGCAATAAACTTACTAACTGTAAACTAAAACAGACAGGACTCACGGCGCAGGAAACAAGGTGTGACAAGGGCAAAGACTCAACAAGGACTGAACAAAAGCAGGGAACTATATACACATAGTAACTAGAAATGCCATTTCTAGGGACTTCACTTCCGGCTGCAAAGAAGATGGCGGCGTAGCTACGAAGCTCTGATATCGTGTCTTCATTTTTGTAACAGTAACCCTTAAAAGCTGCTCATATCACTTAAAAGGAAAGTGAAGAAGAAATGCCAAAGCCTTCGAATACAAAACAGTGTGAACTCTTCACTCGTGCACGAAAGACTGGTACAAGCGGGACCCAGCCTAGCTCTCCGAACAGCCCTGACGCTAACTCTGCTAAAGCTAACATGGCTAGCATTGAAGACGTGATGTGCGAACTCCGATCACTGCGGTCAGAATTTGGGATAAGATTTAATGTCGTGGATCATTGTGACATCGCGAGATGCTGTGACTATTGCGAGACCGGTAGCGAGATTGGGAAAATCTAACATGGCGCCGCCCTGCTGCTAAGTTAGAATTAGCTCTATATTTCTAATTATGATCGAATTTAACGACTAGATAATTTTTATTTCTTTTTTTCTAAGAAAGATTTGAAATATCCAGTGTGGAGGACCTCGAACGTTTTATTGACGATTATTTTTATAGCTGCGCGATGGATGATCTGGCTAATCGTGACAATCCTTCTAAAAAAAGGAAAAATGACTCGTCAACAGATACGGATGATTTTGTAACCGCCGAAGTCTCGGTGAGTGTGCTGGATTCCATAAATACTCTACGAAGAGGTACAAGACAAGGGTGCCCAATGTCTCCTTTATTATTTGCTATATTTATTGAGCTGCTTGCATTAGCTATACGTCAGGATAGACGGATCCAAGGAATCCACTCTGGGACAATAGAACTAAAATTAATCTATATGCCGATGATATATTACTCTATTTAGAAGAACATGCTATCTCGTTAGGGGAAGCATTTAACTTAATAACTAAATTCTCTCACTTATCAGATTACTCTATTAACTGGACAAAATCAACATTATTGCCTATTACAGAAAATTCATGGAACCCCACGTCAGGATCCACACTACTCCTTCCCTACAGGAAATTTAAAATACTTAGGTGTCAAAATTTCACCTAAGTTAAAGGGATACTTGACTTATTTAGCCATTTTTGGCAGTCAAACATTAACATTTTGCCTATAATAAATTTTATATTTTCATTATTTTTCATGTACAATTAGTACCTTTAAAAACACATTTTGCAACTTGCTGTCGACTGAAAATGACATCACAAGGCCTCAGGTAACCAATCACAACGCACCTGTTTTCTAGGTTTGGTCATGTGGCATTCATAAGCTGAGCTGTGATTGGTTACCTGAGCCCTTGTGATGTCATTTTCAGTCGACAGCAAGTTGCAAAATGTGTTTTTAAAACACTGCCACTCCCGGAATTTTCCTTTTTCGCTGCATGATCCCCCCCCTTACAGAGCGAATAATCTCCATTGTCTCCATTGAGCTGCAAACTGTTTTGCATTTTACAAACGATTGTGTTAGCTCTTTGACCCCAGAGCATTGCAAATTGTTTTGCAAACGATTGTGTTTGAGGGTGGAGGGAGGGGCCAGTAGGTACTCACCAACATCCTGTTTTGTCTTTTGAGCCAAGAAACATTTTGAATTTGCCGTAAAAAAAATATTTTTATTACAATAGCCTGTCATTTTATGAAGAGCGTAGTTGCATCTGAAATATTTCTATTGAAAATCTTTCGTGAATGGGAATTTGATTGCAGTCTACACACCAATAATAAAAATCTACCCTGGAAATATCACATATTCCTAGAACAGAAGAATGAAATTACCACCCAAACATTTCAATTTCAGTTTTGAAAAAACAACACAGAATGAGAAGGTATAACTTCGAAAATGTTTTTATTTCACATGAAGATGTGCAGTCTGACTACATACGAACAAAGCGCTACATATAAATTGGAGAAATGTAGCATACAATTGTCCCATCTAGCAGTTTCCACATTCCCAAGGTGAAGCTTTCCTGCATTTGCCACAGGTAAATTTGCGGCAGTGTACACAACGTTGAGTACTTTTGTTTTTATTGCAGAGTATGCCCACCTGGCACTGAGTCTTTTTGTGCTGAGAAACTCTCATCTCACGAAGTAGTTGTTTGTGCTCTTCCTCCTGTGTCTTTTGCTGCATGTGCCTGTTTTTGAGCTCCTCTGAAAGCTCCAGCATGAACAATCGGCGACTTTCTTTTGATTCTTTACATGCTGTGTACAAAACATGTGCATTTGTGGCAGCCATGTCAAGCAGGTTGTAAAACACAGCCATGGGCCATCTTCTTGTTCCTGCACGCACAGAGTAATTTCGAAGTTTCTGATCCATGATGTCAACACCACATTTGAGATGGTTGTAATCAATGACAGCATTTGGTTTTTGTTTTCGGGTGTCCACAATTTCCACTTTCTGATGCATGGTGCTCAAAAGACACACAGATTTATTTTTTTTCGTCGCATACACAGTCAGCAAGGCTCTTCCATATGTGAACACCTGTGTGGAGTGCAACTGGCGCCCCGAGGTTTGCTTTGCAGATGCTGGTAGCTCCCGACGATTTTTGTTGATGGTGCCAAGCAGAGTTGTATTTCGTTGAAGGAGCCTGTTAGCCAATGACAGGGAGGTGAAGAAATTGTCCATAGTAACAGTCCTTCCCTGGTCCATAAATGGTTCCATCAATTTCAGAACAATATTCTCTGACAGCCTCTCTCCCGTTCGACGAAGGGGGAGGGTAGGGGAGGGGCTCGTAGGTGCTGAACTCGTTGAAAGGGTACTTATGATTACAAAGGAAGGCAATTGATGTACAGTTGCGGGGGATAAAGTGCTTAACACCTTGAAAGGGTGATTAAGAATACAAAGGAAGGCAGTTGGAGATGTAAAGTTGTGGGGGATAGGGTGGGGGGGGAACGGAGTGGAGAAAAAATTCTGCAGTTTGGGAGAATCAGTGTTTTAAAGGTACTAATTGTATGTGAAAAATAATGAAAGTATCAAATTAATTATAGGCAAAATATTAACTTTTTATTGCTATAATGGGCTAAATAAGTGAAGTATCCCTTTAACTGAATTAACTTCTTTAAATTTTTTACCATTATTGGATAGTATCCGTCGTGACCTGGAGCGCTGGAATAATCTTCCTCTCTCTTTAATAGGACGGATAGCTACTATAAAAATGAAAGTTTTACCAAAGATAAATTATTTATTTTCAATGACTCCATTTAAACCTACGTCTAATTGGTTCCAATCGCTGGACTCTGCTATCACAAAATTCTACTGGAATAAAAAAAAAAGCAATCTACTTTTCGATCTACTCTTCAGGAAAGTCAATCTAAGGGAGGTTTAGAGGCACCAAACTTTATGTACTACTATATAGCTAATCAACTACAATATCTTGTGCTATGGACACAACCCAACAGAGATACTAACTGTTGGTTGGAATTGGAGCAGAAGGATTGTAATAACCTGAGACTCTTAGATTTACTCTTTATTACAAAATCGATAAAACGACACAATTGTTTTAAAAACCCTATGATAGCCGCCACCCTGACTGCCTGGTGGAAGGCATTAGAAATGACAAACTCCCAATTGGCGCCCTGTGGGCTTTCTCCCATTTGGCATAACCCCGACTTTCAACTTAATAATCAGTTGGTTCCATTTAAGCTTATGGGAGCAGAAAGGAATTACACACCTTCATCATCTTTTCTCAGATAATAAGTTTATATCGTATACAAACTTGGTCCAAAAATATGAAATAAAAAACGGACATTTCTTACATTATCTGCAAGTTAAAAATATGGTCAAGAAACAAATCCCAACACTTCAGGATACGCTCCAACTGCCTGTCTTAGCTTAAGATATTATAAAGCTTTCTCCAATAACAACAAAAAAAATATCAAAAATATATGTTATTTTTATACATAGATAAAACGTATTTACCGACTTTAAAATGGGAAAAAGACTTGTCTATAGTTCCCGAACCAGACTTTTGGACCCAAATCTGTGAAAATGTACTTAAAGCTACTCTATGTAGGATTTCCCAAAAAAATATCTTAACAATAGCCTTTTTATTTGACCATTTATGACTGAAACATATTCTAATTAGTAGATCAACATCTTCGCTGTTCACAATGGGTACTCCTACAAGCCTCTCGCCAATATTATTTAGGAAGCGTCTCGTCCGAATCCTTCGAATTTCCCGCCCTCTGCCTGCGGGATGTGACGTTATTCGCGTCTTCGTCAGTTGTTTCCTGTCGCACGAAGACGGAACTAGTACAGATTTTCGCTGCCCCAGACACCCGCTGTTACTCCGCGGAAGGCTGCTCAAAAAAAAAAAAAGAAAACAATGTCAAGTGCCACGAAAAAAAAAAAAAATCGAAACTTGATAGTGACCGGCGCCGAGAACGAGAGTGAACATTGGTTTGACATTCATTTCAGCGGTGGAGAGCGTTGAGATCGGACTTGGATTAGAAAAGTGATGCACAGCTGGCTTTCTTTCTACTCGAAAAGGTAAGAAGCGAGTATCTTGACATTTAGAAGAAAATGTGTTGTTTTCAAATAGCAGTAACCTCAAGATCGATCACTTCTCGGTCGTAACTATTGGGGTGAAAGTGAGGTGGACGGCAACATTTAGAGTGAAAGGGGCGGCAAAGTTGAATGTAATAGAACAGAATGACTTTATGAAGAACAGACGTTCCATTCCGCGGCGTTTCAATCAGGCTAAATGTCGCCTTATTTTCCCTCCGTGAAAACAGCCTATTGTAGCTACATTATGCTAACGGAATGTGAACGGTACTACTGAATGGCGATAACATTCACGGCCATATCACACTAAGTAGTGAATGGGTCTATGTGTTTTTCACAATCGTCAATTTCCATAACTGACAGCCCACCTTTCGGCTAACGCACAATGACGCTAGCCTGGGGGCAACATACACTAATAATGACTAGAATCAGGTTGACGTCCGTCGAGCGGGGTGACTACAATATGTAACTGCATATTAACATCGGAATGAGGTCCAATTAATTGACGTAATTTGCACATCGTTTTGGAGTACAGCACAGGACTGGACTTCGACCGACTAAAGCAATATGATCTGCACGTCCCGTGGACATCAATTGTTTAGTGGGGATCGAGAGTCTCATTCCGTGAAGTGGCCAGCTTTGTATAACATTATAAAACTTCTTACCTCTGAAAACATAGTTTCATTGGATATGAAGAGCCCAGTCTTCAGTATTGAGGTCGTGCACGTACGAGTGCGCGCAGCGTGTACGAGCGTGCAGTTTGTTTTCGGCCACAGGTGGCAGTAGAGATTTGAAATTTTAAATCTTACATAGAGCTGCTTTAAAAATGACAAAACATACAAATTTGCAACTTATCCAATATAAGATACTTCATAGAACATATATTACACAATATATGATGAAAAAAATGGGACTCTCTGACTCCGACATTTGTCTCCAGTGCTCACAAAATACTGCCGATACCTATCTTCATGCACTATGGTCATGTACTCCAGTGCTATATTTCTGGACTAAAGTCTTGGAAAAGCTCTCTGATATATTAAACTGTAGGCTTCTTTTATCTCCAAGATTGTGTTTACTAGGTGACTTAACAATAACTAAGCTACCATGTAAACAATCTCAATCTATACTTATAGCCCTTACTATTTCTAAAAAAAATAATCCTTGTCAATTGGAAAAATAAACATATATTTATATCTAAATATCGACCACTGGTTAAACCCACTAATAAATTATATATATATATATATGGGTACCAGTGGGGCGCTGTGGGGGCCCGCCGTGCCTCGTTCTGCGGCCTTGTGCTCGGGGGTGTGGGCTGGGGCTGGGGCGGGGGTGTTCCGGGAGTCTGGGTCGGCTCGCCGACCGGTGTCCGCTCGGGTGGCGTGGGGGTGGCCTTGGTGCTGCCGCGGCCTGAGGGATTCCGGTGGGGCGGTGCTCGCTTTGCTGGGCCGCGGTTGACGGCTTCTTTCTCTGGTGGCGGCCCTTATACATGCCAGATCCATCGCACCAGAATTCGCCTCTCCCTCCCGCAGCTCGTTGAATCTGTGGGTGCTGGTGTCTGTGGATCTCACTTTGCTTTATCTGTCCTTCCCTCCTTCCTCTCTTTAGTTTTTCCTCTGGTCACTTAAGATCTCCTCAATTTATTGGAAGTTTGAGGTTTCTGGGGTTGGCATAAGACTCTGGTTTTGTAACCACGCAGGAGGTGTTTGGTTGGTGTTGGATTCCACTGTGATGGACTGGATGTACTGGTTTCTATGGATCTCACTCTGCCTCATCGATCCTTCCTTCCTTCCTCTCTTTAGTTTTTCCTCTGGTCTATTGAGATCTCGTTAATTTGTTGGAATTTAGAGGCTTCTGGGGTTGGCGTAAGACCTTGTTTTTGTAACCATGGGGAAGGCAGGAAGTGTTTGGTCCGTGCTGGATTTCACTTTGATTCATCCTTCTTTTCTTTTTATCTTTTCTGACCTTTTCTCTGGTCTCCTGACCATTTGAACCTCACGACTCTGGCGAGACTCTGAAGTACCAGGTTAAGGTGAAGGGTAATGGGATTTTTATAAGGTTTTAGGTGAATTAATGAGTATAAATTTATATATATTTTCACGCACACGCACGCGCACACACGCACGCAAACGCACGCACGCACGCACATGCACGCAAACGCACGCACACATACACAGATTAAAAAAAAAAAAAAAAAAAGGCTAGAAAAACATATGCCGAGCTTGATAGGTGATGACCAGCAAGGCTTTATTAAAAGAAGGCAAGGCTGTCACAATATCAGACGAGTCTTAAACATATTATACGAGAGACGCAATGCAGAAAATACGGCAATGCGAGCAGTGGATGCATGTCAAGCCTTTGACAGGATAGAATGGAACTATATTTTGAAACTCCTTCCAAAGTATGGATTTGGAGAAAGTATTGTTCAATGGATAACATTATTGTACACAAATCCTACTGCATAAATTCTCACCAATAATAATATTTCGGAACCCTTTGTCTTACAACGTTCGACTAGGCAGGAATGTCCCCTGTCACCATTACTGTTTACATTAGCTTTGGAACCTTTGGCTGTGATAGTTAGAACCCAAGAAGGAATTTCTGGTATCAACATTGGAGTAGAAAAACATCTCATTTCACTGTTTGCAGACGATATATTCTTCTTGACAGACCTTAACAACACCCTTCCTAATTTGGTGAATCTTATTGAGGAATTTGGCAAATTCTCAGGTTATAAAATGAATAATACAAAATCAGTGCTTATGTTTTTGAACGAACAAGGCAGACAGAATTTAAATTTTAACACTAATTTCACAATCGCTAAAGATGGCTTTAAATATTTGGGAGTTAAAATTACTCCTGACATTAACAAAATAGTTCCTGCAAACTATTTGATTTGAAGATTTGCTGAACCGATGGTCTAACTTACCTATTTCCATGATAGGGAGAGTACATATCATAAAAATGACAATTTTATTATTTTCAGGCACTTCCTTTACCTTTACCATCTTGCTTTTTTGATACTTTAAATAAGGTATGTAGACAGTTCATTTGGAACAATAGAAAAGCAAGATTACGTCTTAAATTATTATATATGCCTTATGAAAGAGGCGGTCTCCGAATCCCAAATTTAAAGTGGTATTGTATTACATGGCGGGACAGCTGGTCTCAGCCTCTCATTACTTTGACACGAAAATACCACCATCTTGGGTTAATATTGAACAACAGTCTATTCCAGAATTGCCAATAGGCAATTATCTTTATTCTGCACATTTGCATAAATTGAAGAAACAAACTAAAAATCCCTTCTTGAGGAATACTATTATTATATGGCACACAATACATGCACATGTGGGAACTTCCTTGAACAAGTCTCAGTTTACTCCTTTATGGCATAATGATCGGTTTATACCTGGCAGAGAAGATGGAGGATTTAAATTATGGAAAACGAAAGGTATCCATGCAATTAATTATCTGTACAATAATGGAGAATTGCTTACTTTCAATGATTTATCTGAAAAATATCAAATTCCTCAAAAACATTTTTATAAATATTTGGAAGTTAAGAATTTTCTATCATCAATGTTTAAGGGAATTAATCATTTACCGAAATTAACACCAATTGAGCAAGTGGGAACACAGGAAGCGAAAGGCCAGTTGTCCAAATTTTATAATCTGATTATGACAAACTCCAAGGACTCTGCATAGATAAACTTAATGCATGGAGAAGGGATTTGCATGATGACATAGAGGAATCGGATTGGAATAGGGCTTGCTTGAAAGCGCAAACGCAAACAATTAATACAAGATTAAAATGAATACAATACAAATGGTTAACAAGAGTTTATATGACACCTGAAAAACTTTATCTTATGTCAGGCAATATCCCTGATACATGTATTAAATGCCAAGAATATAAAGGAACTCTTATTCACTGTATGTGGGACTGTCTAAAGATAAAACAATTCTGGAAGGATGTCATTAATGCTATGTCAGAAGTATTAAGAATCAAAATACCACTGTGCCCTAAGCTTTGTATTCTGGGGATATATCCTAAGGACTTTAGCTGTACCAAAAAGGAGGTGAAAGTATTGGATTTTGGACTTTTGCATGCACGAAGAGTTATTGCCTTGAACTGGAAGAATGTGCAAACACCTTTTTTGAAACAATGGAGAAAGTAACTGTCGGAGTATTTGGACTGGAAAGGCTGACGTATATTGCCAGAGGCAAACTGAGAGACTTCCAACAATTTTGGGAGCCATATATTACCATCATTTCATCTGGAAAATAGGGACAAGACACTTAAATTACTTTTATTTTAGGGTATAGTTTCTTTTATTAATTTCCTTTTTTTTTAAAAATAATTTCCTGTAGATGTGCACATAACGTGTGTGTGTGTGTGTATCGCATTGACTGTGTATGTATATGAAAATTTTGCAAATATGCACGCCATGGTCACATATATGCATATGCATGTGTGCGGACATGGGTGATTTTGTTACAGTTCTGCAGGTTTGGGAAGAATGTATGTGTGGATGTGTGTAGGGTGATGATGTTTTGTTCTATTTGAGTTTGTGTTCTGCATTGTGAAACAAAAAAAACAATAAATATATTGCAAAAAAAAAGAAAAAAGAAATGCCATTTCTTTGGAAATGGCGTGTGAAGGCAGGAGAGCTGAATGAATACCTGTGGGATGATTTGGAATAATGTTGAATGATGTTGAATGATATTGAATGATATTGAATGATGTTGAATGATGTTGAATGATGTTGAATGATATTGAATGGTGTTGAATGATATTGAATGGTGTTGAATGATACTGAATGACATGGAATGAGCTTAAAGGTGCTGTCTGCCAGTTTCACTCTGGAAAAGGCACTTTTTAAATACAGGATTTAAACAAACTACTTCTCAATTTACAGAGCAGGGCTTGTCTTCATTTCTGTTGGTGAGTTTGTCCTAAACCCGCACCCCCCAGCCTGTATTTTACCATTTTGTGTTTGTTTTGTAAACAGCGGGACGTTTCTGTGGGAAGACAGTATTTCCAACCCTCCAGCCAATCATAAACCGCGGGGGGGGGGTGTCAGCGTGTCGCAAACGTGGCCGGGCGAACGTGTCGGCTGCGTGATGTCACTCCCGCGGCAATTTGAAAGCACACACGGATTATTATTTTTTTTTCACTCTCACACTCACAGAAGCTTAAAAGGGTGAATGAGTGAGTGGAAAAAAAATCCGCGCGTGCTTTCAAATTGCCGCGGGAATGACGTCACGCAGCCGACACGTTCGCCCGTCCCCATTTGCGACACACCACCCCGCCACTCTGCGATTGGCTGGAGGGTTGTAAATACTGTCTTCCCACAGAAACGTCCCGCTGTTTACAAAACAAACACAAAATGGTAAAATACAGGCTGGGGGGGTGCGGGTTTAGGACAAACTCACCAACAGAAATGAAGACAAGCCCTGATCTGTAAATTGAGAAGTAATTTGATTGTTTAAATCCTGTATTTAAAAAGTGCCTTTTCCAGAGTGAAACTGGCAGACAGCGCCTTTAACATGCTGAAGTTGGAATGTTGGAAGTTGGAATGGCTTGAATTCATCCAGAAATCTAGAAGCAGTTGAAGGAAGAAAAATAGCACAAAGGTAAAAAATAAATCAGCAAGAAACAAGAAAACAATGAAGAAATCAAGTAAGAAATGGAGATGGAAATGGAAGTAGCAAGTAATCGGGTAAGCAATGGAGTAAAGTGAGAAGAATTAAGTAAGAAATGAAGTAAGGAGGGTAGAATTGAGTAGCAATGGTGTAAGGAGTGGCAAACTTAATAAGCAATGGAGTAATAGTTACTCTGTTGAAATCAGGTCACATTTGCATTAGAATACTAAGCTAACATTAACAATAGCATGCTAATGTAGCATTAGCATTCTAATCTAGCATTAGCATTGGCATGCTAAGCTAGCATTAGCATTAGCATGCTAACATTAGCATTAGCATGCTAAGCTAACATTACCATTAGCATGTTAAGCTAACATTAGCATTAGCATGCTAAGCTAGCATTAACATGCTAACAGCACTAGCATGCTCACTTCCTGTTGAAATGGGGTCACTTCCTGTTGAGATGATGTCACTTCCTATTGATTTTAGGTCACTTCCTGTTGAAATCGGGTCACTTCTTGTTGAAATCGGGTCACTTCCTGTTGATTTAAGGTCACTTCCGGGTCACTTCCTGTTCAAATTAAGTCAGTTCCTGTTGATATGAGGTCACTTCCTGTTGAAATAGGTCACTTCCTGTTGAAATCAGGTCACTTCCTGCTCAGGTCGGGGCATATCCTGGCAAGAATCACAGGCATACCTAATCAATTGGCCAAAATGGCCGCCGCCTTAGGGGGCCAGGTTGGCGAGAAACCCGGGCATATCATTTGTCTAAAATGGCCGCCATGCATGGTAAGTTAGAAAATGGCCGCCATGCATGGTAAGTTAGGTGGTAAGATGGAAGAGCTCATGGCATGAATTGGTGGAATATATTGTAGTTGGAATGAAGTGAATCGGATGAATAATGTGGAAGTAAATGATAAATGTAGAATCGGCCATGTAAAATGTGGGAAATAATCGGGTACAAAATCGGGAATTGTCGGTAAGGTGTGAATTTTGGAACTGAAAAGCTGGAAGAGCTCATGGCATGAATTACTGGAATATATTGAAGTTGGAATGAAGTGAATCGGATGAATAATGTGGAAGTAAATTGAAAATGTACAATGTGGGAAATAATCGGGAGCAAAATCGAGAATTGTGGGTAACGCGTGAATTTTGGAACTGAAAAGCTGGAAGAGCTCATGGCGTGAAATGGAATATATTGAAATTGGAATGAAGTCAATCGGATGAATAATGTGGAAGTAAATGGAAAATGTAGAATGTGGGAAATAATCGGGTATGAAATCGAGAATTGTGGGTAACGCGTGAATTTTGGAACTGAAAAGCTGGAAGACCTCATGGCTAGAATTCCTGGAATATATTGAAGTTGGAATGAAGTCAATCGGATGAATAATGTGGAAGTAAACGGAAAATGTAGAATGTGGGAAATAATCGGGTGCGAAATCGAGAATTGTGGGTAAGGTGTGAATTTTGAACCTGAAAAGCTGGAATAGTTTATGGCATGAATTGCTGGAATATATTGAAGCTGGAATGATGTGAATCGAATGAATAATGTGGAAGTACCGTCAATTGAAAATGTAGAATGTGGGAAATGATCGGGTATGTAATCTAGAATTGTGTTTAAGGTGTGAATTTTGAACCTGAAAAGCTGGAATAGCTCATGGCATGAATTGCTGGAATAAATTGAAGCTCGAATGATGTGAATAGGGTGAAAAATGTGGAATTAAATGTGAAATGTAGAATCACCCATGAAGAATAATGGGGAAAAATCGGGTACGAAATCGGGAATTGTGGGTAAGGCATGAATCGTAGGAATAATAAAAATATATGCGGATGTCGCGTGAATTTTTGGAATAGTTTGAAATTGGAATGGAGTGAATCGGGTGAAAAATGTAGAAGTAGATGCGGGACAAAAAGTGGGAGGAATAAGTTTAACAATAACTGGAAAATGCCATTTCCGGAGAAATGGCATTTGAAGGCTGGAGAGCTGAATGAAAACCTGTGGAATGATTTCGAATGATATTGAATAATGGTGAATAATATTGAATGACGTTGAATGATATTGAATGATAGTGAATGATATTGAATGATAGTGAATGATGTCGAATAATATTGAATGATGTTGAATAATATTGAATTGAATGATGTTGAATGATATTGAATGATGTTGAACGATATTGAATGATGTTGAACGATGTTGAATGATATTGAATGATGTTGAATGTAATTGAATGATGTTGAATAATATTGAATGATGTTGAATAATATTGAATGATGTTGAATAATATTGAATGATGTTGAATAATATTGAATGATATTGAATGATGGTGAATGTTGGTGAATGATATTGAATGATGTTGAATAATAATGAATGACGTTGAATGATAATGAATGCCGTTGAATGATATTGAATGATAGTGAATGATGTTCAATAATATTGAATGATGTTGAATAATATTGAATGATGTTGAATGATGTTGAATGATGTTGAATGGTATTGAATGATGTTGAATAATATTGAATGATGGTGAATGTTGGTGAATGATATTGAATAATATTGAATGATGTTGAATGATACTGAATGATATTGAATAATATTGAATGATGTTGAATGATGTTGAATGATATTGAATGACATGGAATGATATAAAATGACCTGGAATGAGCTGAACATGCTTAAGTTGGAATGGTTTGAATTCATCCAGAAATCTAGAAGCAGTTGAAGGAAGAAAAATAGCACAAAAGTAAAAAATATATCAGCAAGAAACAAGAAAACAAGGAAGAAATCAAGTAAGCAATGGAGGAAGTAGCAACTAATCGGGTAAGAAATGGAGTAAAGTGAAAAAATTAAGGAAGCAATGAAGCAAGGACCATAGAATCGAGTAGCAATGGTGTAAGGAGTGGAAAATTGAATAAGAAATTGAGTAAAGATTGAGGAATCGAGTCAGCAATGGAGAAAGAGTCACTCTCTGTTGAAATCAGGTCACATTAGCATTAGTATACTAAACTAAAAGGAACTTAGCATTAGCATAATAACTTAATATTAACATTAACATGCTGACTTAGCATTAGCATACTAAGCTAACATTAACGTTAGTATGCTAACTTAGCATTATCATTAGCATGCTAACATTAGCATTAACATTTGCATGCTAACTTAGCATTAGCATGCTAGCGCATTAGCATGCTAAGCTAACTTTAGCATTAGCATGCTAACTTAGCATTAGTATTCTAAGCTAACATTAGCATTAGCATGCTAAGCTAACATTAGCATTAGAATGCTAACTTAGCATTAGCATTCGCATGTTAAGCTAACATTAGCATTAATATGCTAACTTAGGATTAGCATTCTAAGCTAACATTAGCATTAACATAACATGCTAAGTTAGCATTAGCATGTTAACTAAGCATTACCATGCAAAGCTCACATTAGCATTAGCATGCTAACTTAACATTAGCATGCTAATATTAGCATTGGCATGCTAACTTAGCAAATAGCATTAGTATGCTAATGTAGCATTTTCACTTCTGGGTCACTTATTATGGAAATCAAGTCACTTCCTGTTGATATCGGGTCACATCATGTTGATATCAGGTCACTTCCGGGTCACTTCCTGTTGAAATTGGGTTACTTCCTGTTGATTTTAGGTCACTTCCTGTTGAAATCGGGTTACTTCCTGTTGAAATCAGGTGACTTCCAAGTCACTTCCTGTTGATATCAGGTCACTTCCTGTTCAGGTCGGGGCATATCATATGGGCAAGAATCCCAGGCGTACCTAATCAATTTGCCAAGATGGCCGCCACCCTGGGGGGCCAGATTGGCGAGAATCCTGGGCAGATCGAATCGTTTGTCTAAAATGGCCGCCGTGCATGGTAAGTTGGAAAATGGCCGCCGTGCGTGGTAAGATGGAAGAGCTCATGGCGTGAATTAATGGAATGTATTGAAGTTGGAATGAAGTAAATCGGAGGAATAATGTGGAAGTAAATGGAAAACATAGAATGTGGGAATAATCGGCTACGAAATCGGAAATTGTGAAATTTGGAACTGAAAATCTGGAAGAGCTCATGGCGTGAATTACTGGAATATATTGAAGTTGGAATGAAGTAAACCGGATGAATAATGTGGAAGTAAATGGGAAACGTAGAATGTGGGAATAATCGGCTACGAAATTGGAAATTATGAATTTTGGAACTGAAGAGCTGAAAGAGCTCATGGCGTGAATTACTGGAATATGTTGAAGTCGGAATGAAGTCAATCGGATGAAAAATGTGGATGTAAATGGAAAATGTAGAATGTGGGAATAATCGGCTACGAAATCGGTAATTGTGAATTTTGGAACTGAAAAGCTGGAAGAGCTCATGGCGTGAATTACTGGAATATGTTGAAGTTGGAATGAAGTAAATCGGCTGAATAATGTGAAAGTAAATGGAAAATGTAGAACATGGGAATAATCGGCTACGAAATCGGAAATTGTGAATTTTAGAACTGAAAAGCTGGAAGAGCTCATGACGTGAATTACTGGAATATATTGAAGTTGGAATGAAGTCAATCGGATGAAGAATATAGAAGTAAATGTAGAATGTTTGAATAATCAGCGACGAAATCTGGAATTGTGGGTAAGGTGTGAAATTTGGAACTGAAAAGCTGGAATAGCTCATGGCGTGAATTACTGGAATATGTTGAAGTTGGAATGAAGTGAATCGGATGAATAGTGTGTAAGTAAATGGAAAATGTACAATGTAGGAAGTAATCGGGTCCGAAATCGGAAATTGTGAATTTGGGAACTGAAAAAGCTGGAAGAGCTCATTGCGTAAATTGGTGGAATATATATTGAAGTTCGAATGAGGTAAATCGAATGAATAATGTGGAAGTAAATGAAAAATGTAGAATGTGGGAATAATCGGCTACGATATCGGAAATTGTGAATTTTGGAACTGAAAAGGTGGAATAGCTCATGGCATGAATTACTGGAATATGTTGAAGTTGGAATGAAGGGAATGAGATGAATAGTGTGTCAGTAAATGGAAAATGTAGAATGTAGGAAGTAATCGGGTCCGAAATCGGAAATTGTGAATTTGGGAACTGAAAAAGCCGGAAGAGCCCATTGCGTAAATTGGTGGAATATATATTGAAGTTCGAATGAAGAAAACCAAATGAATAATGTGGAAGTAAATGGAAAATGTAGAATTTGGGAATACGGCTACGAAATCGGAAATTGTGAATTTTGGAACTGAAAAAGCTGGAAGAGAAGCTGGAAAAGCTCATTGCTTTAATTGGTGGAATATTTTAAAGTTGGAATGAAGTGAATCGGACGAAAAAACTGGAAATAAATGTGAAATGTAGAATCTCCCAATAGGAATGAATGGGGGAAAAATCGGGTACGAAATCGGAAATTGTGGGTAACACGTAAATATTTGGAATAAACAAAATGCACCCAAGCATGACGTGAATATTTGGACTATGTTAAAATTGGAATGACGAAAATCGGATGAATTATGTGGAAGTAGTTAGACGTCAAAAAAGTGAGCGGAATAAGTTGAAGAAGAAGAAGAAGAAGAAGAAGAAGAAGAAGAAGAAGAAGAAGAAGAAGAAAGAATGAATAACATATGTGTGAAGCCTTCACACAATGAGGCAACGAGAGCCACCTGGACAAGTGGACAAGACACAAGTGGCTTGGGGAGCTGATTGGGTAACACAAGGGAACGGGAAAACGCACAGGAGTACATGATAAAACTTGACGAGACATTGACAGAAAAGGAGACACAAGGAAAGCATGACCAAAAGACCTAAACCAAAACCCAGGTCACAATATTACACCCGCCCTCCTCCCCCCCGTCCCGCCCAACCCCTCGGGGGACACATCACAGATGTCTAAATGTAAAACACAAAAGAGTCCCAAAATGAGGTTGTGCGGTGGGGGGCCCGGGGGCGGGAACACCACCCACCCTCAGGGCCAGTCAGGAGGGCGTCCCGGGCGCCAGATGAGCGATGCCGGGCGGCGCCAGTCAGGAGGGCGTCCCCGGCGCCAGATGAGCGATGCCGGGCACCTCGTCACAGCCGGAAGCCGCGTCATGTGCGCCGCCAGAACAGGGTCAGGTGGTAGCCTCAGTGCCTGCGCCGCCGGAACAGGGTCAGGTGCAGGCCGCAGTGCCTGTGTCGCCGGAACTGGAGCGGATGGCGGCCGCTAGCCGGGCGCCGCAGAAACTAGAGCAGGAGGCGGCCGCTGGCCGGGCGCCGCTGGAACTGGATCAGGGAGAGACTGGAGCGCGTGAATCAACACCTCTCTGGCGGAAGCCAGATGCCGCAGGGCTTCATCCAATGCAGCCCCCGTCGAGAGCCTGTTGATGTGGATTGCCTCGGCTTGTCCCAATAATTTAGCCTTCTCCCCCTGGCTAATTCGTTAGCCAACAGTTTTTCCTCTGGTCACTTGAGATCTTAATTTATTAGAAGTATGAGGTTTCTGGGGTTGGCATAAGACTCCGGTTTTGTAACCACGCAGGAGGGGTCTTGTTGGTGCTGGACTTCACTTTGATGGATTGGATGTACTGGCTTCTATTGATCTCACTCTGCCTTATCGATCCTTCCCTCCTTCCTCTCTTTAGTTTTTCCTCTGGGCTCTTGAGATCTCGCTAAATTTGCTGGAATTTAGAGGCTTCCGGGGTTGGCGTAAGACTTTGATTTTGTAATCATGGGGAAGGCAGGAAGTGTTTGGTCGGTGCTGGATGTCACTTTGATTTACCTTTCTTTTCTCTTTATTTCTTTTTTTTTCTGACCTTTTCTCTGGTCTCCTGACCATTTAAATCTCACGACTCTGGCAAGATTCTGAAGTACCTGGTTAAGGCGAAGGGTAATGGGATATTTATAAGGTTTTAGGTGAATGAATGAGTATAAATTTATACGTATTTGCACGCACGCACACGCACGCACGCAAACGCACGCAAACGCACACACGCAAACGCACGCACGCACGCAAACGCACGCACGTAAACGCACGCAAACGCACGCACACATACACACACAAAAAAAAAAAAAAAAAAAAAAAAAAAAAAAAAAAAAAAAAAAGAGCAATGATGACAAGACGTTGAATCGGTAAGACTACCGAATGAACAATTCTGAGCTCTTCAAAAAAAAAAAAAAAAAAAAAAAAAAAAAAAAAAAAAAAAAAAAAGAACAGGGTCAGGTGGTAGCCTCAGTGCCTGCGCCGCCGGAACAGGGTCAGGTGCAGGCCGCAGTGCCTGTGTCGCCGGAACTGGAGCGGATGGCGGCCGCTAGCCGGGCGCCGCAGAAACTAGAGCAGGAGGCGGCCGCTGGCCGGGCGCCGCTGGAACTGGATCAGGGAGAGACTGGAGCGCGTGAATCAACACCTCTCTGGCGGAAGCCAGATGCCGCAGGGCTTCATCCAATGCAGCCCCCGTCGAGAGCCTGTTGATGTGGATTGCCTCGGCTTGTCCCAATAATTTAGCCTTCTCCCCCTCCGGGTCCATTGGTGTTCGAGTCTTTATTCCAGGCGTCTGACTTGAGCTCCAACACAAAATCCTCAGAAGTGAAATGCTACTGTAGACTTGTGTGCTGCCCTTTCCTAATAATAAAATGGGGTGTCTTCCTCCTGCTGAATCGCTCAAATCCACTTCTGTTTTAGTTCCGTGTCGCAGGGAAATGAATGAAATGAAAGGTAAGGCTATTTTAAAAAAAAGTTTAAAACGCAGGGAGAGCATCCCAGTCCGATACAGTGGCTTTTGTTTTTCGTCCGTTCTGTTGTTACGGTCGGTGTGAGCGACACAGGAAGTCGCGATCTGCAACAATTACGTATTTTCTGCCACAAAGTGCGGAAGTATGAAAAAGGTCCATTCATGTTTTGCAGTAATCCCATATAGGGCCACAGATCATCAAAAATGTGTCTGAGAATGCTTGCTCTTGTCTCGGTCAATATGATAATTGCATTTGTGAGTTGGAAAAGCACAACCATTGCAAATGTTACTTACTCAGATGACTTTTCATTCGTGGGCATTTGTACTTCTTAAACTGGGCAACAGCATTGCTGAGGAGAGTTATTATCAGCTCCTGTACAGATTATTTCAATTTTATTTTAAACAGGATCAACAACAGCTTCATATTTCATACATACTCGTCTCATGCACTTACTGAGTGAGGGACATCCCTTTCATTGAGCTGTAAAGCCAGAATTCCCTTCTTCTCTTTGTCTAGGTCCGGAGGATCAATACCTAAAAATGTAATAAGTACATATTCATGAAAACCTTTACCTTAGAGATCTTCTATGAAGAAAGCTGACACTCAAATGAAGTACTCTAATGTGTTGTAGATGATATATGATTGGCCTACTCTGGTGTCCTTGTCTCCATGGCCTCTGACCATAGTAGTCCAGTCCTCCACTCAGTATATCCAATGGGTCAGGGGAAGGATGTATTGGTCCAGCCTAAAACGACAAACTATTGCCTTACAAAATCTTGACGTAGGTCCTGCAACATGCCCATTTTTCTTAATGTGTGACAGATGACAACTCAATAAATAGCAAAAGTCTATACAACCCTTGTGCTGTTTCCATAATGTCAATAAATAAATAAATGAAACAAAGGTAGATCATCTTAGACCCTTTTCACTTTTAATGTGACCCACGTTCATATGAACGTAAACTGAACGTAGCGTATTTTTGCTTTTGTTATTCTATAGATACACCACAAACAAGCCTTAATTAGATGGGAAAGGTCTTCTTTTTTTTTTTTTTGCAACACCAGCGGCTAACAAACAGTCACAAAGTGCACACGTCAAATGTGATGCATGCTTGCCCGATGTTATCACAGCAGCGCTGTGTGTTGCTTGGGTAGCAAACGCAGACTGTATGTAATTCTGCCTTCGATACATGTCGTTTAACCTGTTTAATGACACCACCATTGGAGGTTACTGGAGAATTAAATACACAATAAATAGAATGACACACGTAGATTTAAACAAAGCATACTTCTTGATTAAACATTAGCACTAACGCTACAGTCAATGGATGATCGCATTCGAATACTAATGGAAAACTCGAACTGCGAGCAGCTATAAAGGGCCCTCGCAGCCTGGGCCATGTTGGAGTACTTGCACGTTGGGATACTTGCACGTTAAGGTACTGGCACGTTGGGGTACTGGCACACTGGAAGCAGAATTTCTTTGAAAATGGCATGATAAACCTATGCATGTGGATTTTTTATTTTTTTTGCCAGGTGTCATGAATGTGTCAAGCTCAAAGGGTTTTGGTGATTGTTAAGCTCTGCAAAAAATCAGCGTCCTTTTTTATTTTTAGGCAATGAGTTGCCCTGATTGGTATTTTTTGTAAAAGTATATATACACACATCATCGCTCGTACGCATTGAACAATGTTGCTTTTATTGTCCATAGAGGCTATCAAAAATAAATAAAACAAAATAAAAAAGTTCGTATGTTTGGATAGGTCTGATGCCAGTGAACATTTTGAGTGATGGAAAGTAAAAGAATATTCATAAATGAAGTTAGTTATTTAGTTAGTTATCACACTTAGAATGAGTTTACAATTTTTGTAAAAATACGGAAAGTGGGGTACATATATATATTTTTTTATGCCTCGAGGGCTAGGTGGCGCTGCATATATAAGTGAATGTTGTCATAGAGATACCTTAAGGCCTTGACTATAAACATACATATCAAGTTTGGGATTTTTTGGAGCATGTACCGGGGAGTTATTAAGCATATCCTTTTTCATCTGAAAACACAAAATTTGATGCCCCGCCCTCATCCTATAGTATTCCGAAAAGTCCAGATTGTTTTCCCCTGTCATTGGCTCAGGTGACATGATCCAGGTCAGGTTTGAAGCAAAGTAGATGAAACGTGTAGGAGAAGTGGGCAAAAGTATGCCCCCTATAAATGTGCAAAAACCATCAAAAATGGGACATTGAAAAATTCGTAGCTCACTTCCTGTTCATTTTAGCATATGGGTCCATGAGACTTTTTTTTGTAGGTCTTGGGCTCCCTCATACACCTAAAAATTTCCGTAGATCTGGCTTAAATGTACAACCCGGGGCTGGTTCGTTAAAAAATTCTAGGGGGCGCTATTGAGTCATTTTTGTAAAAATAGCACAATCCATGATAAAATATTTAAAATCATATGATAAAATCATTTTGCCAGGCCAGATGTGTGTGCCAAGTTTCATGTGTTTCTGTGCCAGTTTAGGTCCTCAAAATTGCCGTTGTTTTCTTGGCAAACAGCGCTTAGCCACGTCCACAGCGATTCGTGAAAACTCACAAACTTCGTGTTGTGACATAATGAAGGCCGAAACCCTCATCTGAGCAAATATGAGGTCGGTCCAGTTAACGTGTTTGGAGAAAAACGTTGAAAAAAAATCGTAAGGAAAAAAGTGCCACGAGGTGGCGCTATCCGTAAGATGAAATATAACTTCGTAGATGTCTTTAGGGCTGGACTCTCATCAATTGTGTGAAATTTTGAGAAGATTGGACCATCTGGGTCAAGTTAAAGCAGCTTTTATTCTCACGAAAAATTATCCGACTTTGCGGCACCATAGCGGCCACACCCTTTGGGAAAATTTACAATATTCGGCGTGGGGCATGATCAACATGTTAAGGCATTTCTGAACAATTTTCAACTGGATCCCTTCAACGAGCTCGGCACAGTAGCTGAAAACGTAAAGTATGACATTTATTTTTACCACTAGGTGGCGCTCTTTGTATAACCAAATTTTATCGTATAGATTAGTTTTCAGGCCGGGACTATTAAAACTCTTTGACTGCCAAAGACGTTTCATGATGATTAGTAAAATTCCAATGAATGGAATGCGATCTTTCATTTCGTAGCCACATTGTATATGTAGTAAAGGCAATCAATATTCTTTTTGCCATGAAAGATGAGTTAAAATGCTCAAAAGCAGCTGGCACTGTGGATTTTTTTGTTTTGTTTTTATAACACCTGGCAGTCAAAGAGTTAAGTTGCATGAGAAGTTTGAAATTTTTTGGAGCTTGAACATGGGAGTTATTAAGCATTTGCTTTTTCTGGACAAATGAAATTTTAAAGGCAATATTTGATGCCCCGCCCCCGTCATATAGTATTTAGAAAAGTCAAGAGTTTTTGCCCAGTTGTTATCTCAGGTATTGAGATGATATATGCCAAGTTTGAAGTCAATCGAATGAAAATTGTTTGCAAAGGGGGGAAAAGCATGACCACAGTGAATGTGCCAAAATAGGCCAAAATTGGACATAAAAAAATTCATAGCTCACTTCCTGTACATTTTAGCTACATGCTCCCAATTGACCTTTTGTGCGTCCCGGGGTGCTACACGTGCCTGCCAGTTTTCGTTGCTCTAGCTCAAACATGCCGGGCTTGGTTTTTATTTTTCTACGCTAGGGGGCGCTATAGAGTAACGTTGTTATGACAACGTCAGAATATCAAATTTTTTGCCGGATCTGAAGAGTGTGCAAAGTTTGGTGAGTTTTCATAAATATTTAGGTCCTCAAAAATGCAATTGTTCGCGGAGAATAAAGAAGAAGAAGAAGAAGAAGGAGAAGAAGAATGAGATCGAAAAACAATAGGGACCTCGCAGCGATAGCTGCTCGGGCCCTAATAAGCATTAACTTTGTGAGTTCCTTCAAATAACGAATATTCGCACATAAATCAATACGACTCCCGATGACAGAAAATTCATGGAACCTTGCAAGTGGATAGCATCTGCAGCACCAGCATCACTAGAACAACCTCCCTAATTCTCTAATAGGACACACAGCCACCATTAAAATGAAATGTTTACCCAATATAAATGATTTATTTTCAATAATTCCATTCAAATCTACGTCTAACTGGTTCCAGTCAATATTACAAAATTCTACTGGAATAATAAAAATGCAAAAATTAGTCTACTCTGCAGGAAAGCAAATGCGTAGGAGATCTAGAGGCACTAAATTATATGCACTATTACAGTGCTCAGCAGATATAAGTACACCCCCTTCGAAAAATTTAATGATTTTATTCAATATCTTAATGAATTAAGAACAATTTCCAAAGTTTTGACAAAATGTTTTCTGTAGAATATGTGCTTAACTCAACATGAAAGGGTTGTAATGGAATGCATAGAATTACAAAATTTTCAGTTTAACTTAACTAATGCAAAAAATTAATGCATCCCATAACAAAAACATCATCTATAATTTTCTATGACCTCCATGACTGTTATGGATAGCAACTTGTCTGCTAGAACTTGGAGCATCCAAGAAAGGGTGGACTGTGCACTGTGTACAGTCTGTGTTTTAAGGCGTGTGTCTACTGAAATGTCATTTCCGGTAGTCCTAGCGCTAAGTAAAGCAACTACACCCATGAAGCCTCAAACTTCGTGAAGATCGGAAACACTCGGAATTTGCCATTAAAACCTGATTTTTAGTCAAACTACGGTTCACAACTTGCATGAAATGACGTATCTGTATTACAAGACAAATTAATTTTGGAAATATGAATTGTATTTAATCTTTGAACTCTGACCTTTAACCATCACAACTAATTGCCTAACCCTTACCCCAACCCCAACCATAACCCAACTCAGACCTAAACTCTAAAACCAAGTCTTGACCCTCAAAAAGAGGTCTGGAGTTGTGAGGACCGGCCAAAATGTCCTCACTTCACAAAAAAAATTATAGAATTAGATATTATAGCTGGTTAGTTATATACAGTGCTCAGCATAAATGAGTACACCCCAACAGGTTTGTTCGAACACCTTCAGTTTCCTGTCAGAATTAAGATTTTCTCTTTAATACTATACTACAAAAATACTCCCACAAATGTATATTTGGAATTTTTTAACAAAGTTCATCAGCGGTGTGTGAATGGGTACAGACAGGTCCACCACCAAGCAGTGTGTCACTCCATACTAGGGGTGTGAATTGCCTAGTACCTGACGATTCGTTTCGCATCACGATTCATAGGTCATGATTCGATTCGATACCAATTAATCCCAATATGAATTCATAAGTCGATTGTTGCGAATTTTTTTTATTCAAATTTAGAAAATACTAATCAGTAAACATGTACAGTGTAAAATTTGTATGAAATTGTCAGGCCTGCGGGCCCAGCCCGCTGAGTGTGCGTGTGTCTTCCAGGTGTGGTGCATTGGAGTCAAGCAGCAGGTGTGTCCAATTAATCAGCAGCCTACTTAAGCCAGCCTCTGACTCAACCACACCGCCAGATCGTCACAACTCCTGAACGAGTTTGTACATCCAGCTTTACCTTGAAACCTGAACCAACCTTTTATTGTCTCTCCTGACCTGCATTTCAATCCTCCTTTCAGCCCGCTGTCCTGCCCGCCGACCCAGACCTTGACACACGCCTCGCCACCCAGAACCAGCCCCCAGGACCCAACGGACTGCAACCTCCTTCTGGCCATCCACTGTTGTAATAAAACTTTGCCAACTCATTCATTCTCTTTTTCTGCATTTGGGTCACCCCCCCGCACCGGAACCGTGACAGCACGATCTGGCCAGCTATGGACCCAGCAGAGAATGATTCCGTTCGTCAGACCCTGACCGGACAAGGCTTGCTTTTGGACCAACATGACAATGCTCTGAACTTTTTGATTGGACAGGTACGTGAATTCTCACAAGCCCTCACGACCCTCCAACAGCAACATGCGGCCTTTCAGACACAAAGACAATCCGCAGCTACACCTGCCATGCCCACCGCACCTCGTCCCCATGTCATTAAAGAACCGTATGTGCCCACACCGGTCCCTTATGATGGTGATTTAGGAGCTTGCCGTCCCTTTCTAGTCCAGTGTTCTCTAGTCTTCAGTCAGCAGCCTCTGTCATATGCTTCCGACCATGCTAAGATAGCTTACCTCACAGGCTGCCTCCGTGGCGCGGCTCTCGCATGGGCCACTGAGGAGTGGGACAAACAGTCCCCTGCTTGCACATCCTCTTCCGCCTTTACGAAGGAAATGAGGAAGGTCTTCGACCACCCGGTCCGTGGGAGGGAGGCTGCAAGACGCCTCATGTTGCTACGACAGGGTGCTCGTAGAGTGGCAGAGTTCTCTGTTTTGTTCCGGACTCTCGCCGCTGAGAGCAACTTTAATGATGAAGCGCTACAGGAAGTCTTCCGGGCAGCATTAAATGAAAACATCAAGGACGAATTGGCCTCGAGGGATGATCCGAGCTGTCTCGACTCGCTCGTTGACTTGGCCATAAAGCTTGATTGTCGCCTCCGGGAGCGCAAAAGAGAGCGCAACGCCAAACTACAGACTCCGCCCACGCTCCCGCCCACGCTCCCGCCCACTGCTGGGCCATCCCTGTTTGATCCACCTCCCATGCCACCGGCTCCAGCTTCAGGTTCGGGCCCGTCCCCGGACACCGGCAGTGTTCCTATGCAGCTGGGACGTGCTCGTCTGTCGGACTTGGAGAGGGCGCACAGACGTTCTTCTAACCTGTGCCTATACTGTGGAGCCAGCGGCCACTACATCGCTCAGTGCCTCCTCTCGGCCGAAAGGACTGACTCGCCAGTAATGGGGAACGTATTGGTGAGTCCCGTTATGAGTTACCCCGCTTCTAATCGTTTTATGCTCTCTGCCACCCTCTGCTGGGGTAATATGTCTCTGCCCGTGTCAGCCCTTGTAGACTCCGGAGCCGATGAGAACCTGATTGATCACCGTCTGGTAGAACAAATGGCTATAGACCTGCAAACCTTGACCACTCCTTTGGATGCCACAGCCCTAAACGGTGCACTGATCTCCCATGTCAGACAACAAACGGTACCAGTTGTACTCAAGCTCTCGAGTAACCACCAAGAGGTAATCAGTCTACATGTATTTGACTCCCTCCAAGTTCCCATAGTGTTGGGCATGCCATGGCTCAAGCTCCACAACCCACATATTGACTGGACAGTGCCCAACATCATTTCATCAACATCATGCCTTTTGGCTTAACTAACGCCCCCGCTGTCTTCCAGGCCCTGGTCAACGATATTCTGCGTGACATGATTGGGAGGTTCGTCTTTGTATATCTTGACGACATCTTGATTTTCTCAAGTTCTGACTCTGAACATAAAAGACACGTACGTCAAGTTCTCCAGAGACTCCTTGAAAATAAGCTTTTTTTTGTGAAAGCTGAAAAGCGTGAATTCCACGTAACCAAGACCGCCTTTCTGGGCTACGTAATTGCTGAGGGACAGCTCCAAATGGACCCCGCCAAGACGACTGCAGTCACCGAATGGCCCAGACCCACGTCCAGAAGGGAGCTGCAACGCTTCCTTGGTTTTGCCAACTTCTATCGCCGATTCATCAAGGACGACAGTCGTGCCGCAGCTCCTCTTACCGCCCTCACGTCCACAGTGGTGCCTTTCAAGTGGTCTGAGGAAGCTGACCTGGCCTTTAGCGAGCTCAAACGTATGTTCACCACTGCTCCTGTGCTTGTCCATCCAGATCCGCAGAGGCAATTCATAGTTGAGGTGGATGCCTCGGAGGTGGGGGTCGGAGCGGTTTTTTTCCCAGCGGTCTCTGGAGGATGGTAAGGTCCACCCGTGTGCTTTCTACTCCCGCAGGCTCTCTCCGGCCGAGAGGAACTATGGAATTGGTGACCGAGAACTCCTGGCGGTGAAGGCGGCATTGGAGGAATGGAGACACCTACTGGAAGGGGCCGAGCAGCCTTTTGTTGTATGGACAGACCACAAAAATCTGGAGTACATCCGCTCTGCCAAGAGACTAAGCTCACGTCAAGCCAGGTGGGCCTTATTCTTTGATCGGTTCGCATTCACCCTGTCCTACCGCCCAGGGTCTCAGAATACAAATGCCCTGTCCCGCCAGTTTGCAGCAGAGGGCACCAGGTCAGATCCAGGCCCTATCCTGCCTCCCACCTGTTTCGTTGGGTCTGTCACTTTGGAAATTGAAGCCCTGGTGAGGAGGGCCCAGGTCGGACTGACTGTACCCCCCCGGGCTCCGCAGAACCGCCTGTTTGTCCCTGACCCTGTCCGTTCCCAGGTTCTACAGTGGGCCCACTCCTCGCGACTTACCTGCCACCCGGGAATCCGCAGGGCGCTGGCCTTCCTCCGCCAAAATTTTTGGTGGCCCACGATGGAGGAGGACACCCGCTCGTTCGTCTCGGCATGCACGGTATGTGCCTAGAACAAAACTTCCTCCAAACCTAGCTCTGGCCTGCTCCGCCCGCTTCCTATTCCCAAACGCCCGCGGTCCTACATTGCCTTGACTTTGTTACCGGACTTCCCCCATCTAGAGGTAACACAGTAGTTCTCACCATTTTTGACAGGTTTTCCAAAGCAGCCCACTTTTTTGCTCTTCCCAAGCTCCCAACTGCCAAGGAAACCTCTGACCAGTTAGTCCAACATGTCTTTCGTCTTCATGGCATCCCTTTAGACAAAGGGTCGAACAGGGGCCCCCAGTTCACTTCACAGGTTTGGAGGGCCTTTTGTGCTGCATTAGGCATTGGCCTGAGCCTCTCGTCCGGTTACCATCCACAAACTAATGGTCAATGTGAACGCACCAATCAGCAACTGGAGACCACCCTCCGCTGCATCACACAGTCCCATCCCGCTTCATGGAGCACTCAGCTCGCTTGGGTAGAGTACGCCCATAATTCCCTACCCAACGCCTCCTCAGGTATGTCCCCTTTTCAGTGTTCTCTGGGCTACCAACCACCACTGTTTCCCTCTCAGGTCCGTGACCTCTCCGTTCCATCTGTGCAAAGCCACATGCGCCTATGCTCCAGGGTCTGGAGGCAAGCCCGCTCCGCCCTACTCCGGTCGTCTGCCAGAACACAGGTACACGGCAACCGTCGCCGCATTCCTGCACCTACCTATGCTGTTGGCCAGAAGGTGTGGCTAAGTACGAGGAACCTCCCGCTAAAGGCGGCATCCAAGGAGCTGTCCCCTCATTTCAATGGCCCCTGTGAGATTGAGGCTTTGATCAATCCCTGTGCTGTGCGTCTCAAGATCCCGACCTCTCTACGTGTAATTAATTAATTAATTAATTAATTAATTAATGTATTATTATTATTCTTATTATTGTTATTGTGGGAATATGTTGTTTCTAACCTTTAGTATTATTATACTTATTTTTATTAATATACCTTTATTATTATACTTATTGTGGGAATCCCACATATGTTGTTTCTATCCTTTATTATTGTGGGAATGCTGAAAGCATGACACTTTAAAATACAAATACGCCAATTCGCTCTGATGCTCACAGGTCGGGTTAGCTCACGGGGTTAAGCGCTTGAGCGAGTTCCATAGCAAAGACATCCCTACGAGTGGTTCACCGGTTCAAATCCCCGATGGAGCAACTTTTTTTTTTTTTTTTTTTCCAGTTTCGTCATAATACAACAAGTTAACATCTATTTCGTTAAATGTCATTTGACAAACTATTTCTTCAAAATTAATCCATATTGCATAATGCATTCTATAATTTCATTGAAGTGAAAAACTGAAATCTCTTGACAACAGCCATTTTCCCTTGTCAAAAATTGTAAAACGTGGCCTGGTGAAGTGGTAAATGCTTGTAATGTTACACTCAAAGCAGACACTCGGCAAGTGTTGAGCGCTCGCGACAAGAAGTGTCTGAATGCGATGTTCCGATGCCACCGGATCCCATTGAAAAGAGATACAATGCTGCCATCTGCTGGCCAGAGTTAGTGGGTGTTTTCTTTTTTTTATTATTTTATGTAGTGTTTTAAGTGGGCCAGAACACACCGGTACGGAGCTCCAGCACTTCTAAAATTCTCCCTTGAGTGTTCAGGTACTTCTCACCGTGCAAAGAACGTAAGATGTTCATCTTATAGGATTAAACCGGTAGTTAAAACTAAAATCTCTTGATAAGAGCCATTTGCTCTTATCATACTTGTGAGACGCTTAGCTCAGTGCTAAAACATTTACATTGTCATGGTCACCTCCATGTCCACGATAGTTGAGTGGTAAGTGCATCTACCTTGTGTCACCCAGCCAACCCATGCGTCGGATCGAACCTTGGGTGGAGCCATTTTTTTTTTTTTCTTCAGAATTGCTATAATACATCAACTTAACATCTATTTCATTAAATGTCATTTGACAAACTTTTTTTCAAAATTAATCCATCAATTCTGTAAATAAAACGTGGATAGCAAACCCCAAGAAAAGCGTTGTGCGCTCGTAGCAGAAGTATCACAATCGCTCATCTCTTTCTTTTTTTTTTCTTTTTTTTTTTTTTTAATTTGCAACACTGACTTTAAGGTGTCATCTGATTGGACGAGGAGTTGTGTTTAGTGCCAAGTAGACTGACACGGCACACTTTTTGTGCTGATTTTAGGTGATGTCTGCTGATAATCCTTTTTTTCAGTACCAGCACCCAAAGATGTTAAAAAGAGGAGTATAGGCATTGCTTATAAATAGATGTATGAAAAAACTTTACTCTCCTAGTAATTTATGGTAGGTGCCTAGTGTTGACTACCAACTGAGAATGGGTGGAAGGGTTTGCATTTGTCATTTAAGTACTACTTAATAATTACTAGTAATACTACTACTGTTTCTACTTTTACTACTATTACTAGTTATTAATAGTTAATTACTATGTAATTTTCACATAATTTATCCTTCTATTTCCTTCATTAGCATTCAGCTATTAGCATTCAGCTTAGCATTCAGCTATTAGCATTCGGCTTTCAGCATTCCCACGCATTTTTTTATTATTATAGCATTTTATTCTCAACACTTTTTGCAATCAAACTACTCCCACATAATACTTCCGATTTACACGGTTCAAATTTCAACTTGCTGAGAAAATTCACGGCTTTCGGGGTATATATCGTCTGACTCCATATTACTTACAGTACTCGCATAATTTACCTTTAAATATGAACTTTTCCACATTCATTTTCAATGGGACTGAGACTGAATTTTTTCCAAGTCCCACTTTCCACGCCCACTTCCATACATACAACAGACCATCTTGACTGGCTTTCTGATACAGCTCAGTGACGCAGTTGGGAGAGTGCATGTACAGTAAGCAGACTGTACATTGCACATGTGTCCGTGGCAATTACGTAAACGGATTTTAAGTAGACCAACTGACTATCATACCAGGAAAGGCGTTATACTGACATGATTAAACACCTGTCCCAAATCAGCGAAAAATCAGAAAATTCACGCCTTTCGGGGTATATGTCGTCTGACTCCATATTACAGTACTCGCATAATTTAATGTTAAATATGAACTTTTCCACATTCATTTTCAATGGGACTGAGACTGAATTTTTTCCAAGTCCCACTTTCCACGCTCACTTCCATACATACAACAGACCATCTTGACCGGCTTTTTGATGCTGCTCAGTGGCGAAGTTGGCAGAGTGCATGTACAGTAAGCAGGAGGTCGCAGGTTCAAAGCCCACCGCCGACTGTACATTGCACATGTGTCGTGGCAATTACGTAAACGGATATTAAGTATACCAACTATCATACCAGGAAATGCGTTATACTGACATGATTAAACATGTGTCCCAAATCAGCAAGTTTAAATAGGAAGGAGTGCAGTGGAGTGCAGCAAAGGAGGAAGTTTAAATAAAATAATAAAAATGTCACAGACTTTATTGCAGCTGTGGTGGTCAAGTGGTTAAGCTCTTTGTCCAGTAATCAGGAGGTTGTGGGTTCAAATCTTTTTTTTTTTTTTAGTTAAAACTAAAATCTCTTGACAACAGCCATTTGCTCGTCATAATTGTAAAACACATATTTAAACACGTGTCCCAAATCAGCACTGATGACTTTCAGCATCAGATGACACTTTAAATTACAAATACGCCAATTCGCTCTGATGCTCACTCATTCAGCAGCGTTTTGAGCCAGACAAGTTAGGTCAGTGGATAGCTTAGTTGCCTGCCGCACAGAGAACCTGGGTTCGAATGCAGTGTGGGTAGCTCTTTAGTAGGAATGCAATATTTAATACTAATCATTGTCAGTAATAATTATTTCACATCCATTACTTTTGATGTCATTTGTTATTATTAAGTTTTGTTTCTATATTATCTGTTCTATATTCAAGGCAAGGCAATAAAATTTATTTGTGTAGCACATTTCATACACAAGGCCACTCAATGTTTTTTACACAAGACAACACATCAATACATAAAAATATAAAACGTGGTTAAAAATCAAGCCCTCCGTGAATCACCTCATTATTATAACATTGAAGCAGTTGCTCATGTACTTCCTCCGTGGTTCAGTGGGTACAACACTGATGACTAACCATGAGTTCACTGGTACGATACCAGTCTGCTCACTTGATTTTTTATTATTATTATTTTTAAGTTAAAACTGAAATCCCTTGACAACAGCCATTTTCTTTTGTCAAAAATTGTAAAACGTGGCCTGGTGATGCTTGTGATGTTACGCTCGAAGCTGACGCTCGGCAAATGTCGAGCTCTCGCGACAAAAAGTGCCGCGCTTCATTCGGTGGAAAAACACGTGGTCGCGGAAGGGAAGTGTCCATGGGATCCCATTGAAAAGAGATACAATGCTGCCATCTGCTGGCCAGAGTTAGTGGGTGTTTTCTTTTTTTGTTATTATGCAGCGCTTTATGTGGGCCGGAACGCACCGGGACGGAGCTCAGGCACTTATCACCATGCAAAGAACGTACTGTCACGTACGCTTGACAATGCATATTTTGATCCCAAAATGCTGTTCCGCCGAGCGCCGTTCGTCCACGGACTTATAATGTGGAAATCCGTTGCTTCTGTTTCAACTAAAGCATTGTTGTGTTTCTCTAGTTGTGTTGGCTTAACTACAGTGTGGGCTAACAGCTCTTCCTTTTAGTGCTGTATATTAAGACGCTGAGACCGCAGATTGGAATCGGCAATCTCTTTACTCAACTCTTTTGTTCATTCATCCCTAGACAACAACATACTACAGTGCCGCCTAGCGGTCACATTGTAATAATACACCACCTCGCTCTTTTCCAACAAAAGTGCCGTTTGGCTTTTTTTTTTTTTTAATGCCAACTATTCTTTACAATGGTAAGTGTATAAACATATATCACCCAAACATTAGTATAACTATTCTTTACGGAAACCCTGTTGAGTATTAATCCAAATATATTTCAAGTTATATGTAAATACAACTTTAAAAGTAATTTGCTCCCAATAACATGTAAATTTGTTTTTTTAGTGTTTTAATTGTCCCAAAGACGTATGTATATATATATATATATATATATATATTTTTTTTTTTTTTATGCTAGAGCATACAGAAGGCTTTGATGCAGCCTCTCAACTGCAAAGAACGGTTGCAGAAATGGTAGTTATTACACAAACGGCCAGCAGGTGGCAGCAGAGCAAAGGAGATCAACCAGAGCCATGTAGAAAAAAAGCTAAATTACTTGCAATTTTGAATAGATTTTTGAAAACTGATGAACCTTCGCTCTCTTCTAATGCTAATTGCTGCAAAATGGAAACAGATAGAAACACTTTTTTTTCCTGATGAAAGAGGAGACTAATCTTTCTTTTGATAGGTTCCATGCTTTTATAGCAATAGAACACAATATTCTGTGGGCCTTACAAAATCAGTCAAAATCCAGTAAAACAGCGGGGAGCGAACGGGATTGTTTCTGTGAAAATGGCTGGGAGTCAAAGAGTTAAATTAACAATAATTCCGACTTCCACTTTTTTTTATGACAACATACTTTAAACACATGAACAAATGTGTCATGGACCTATAAATTCAAAACATCCACTTAGTTATCCCTATACCTAGCAGGGCGCCTGACTGCACGACCACTGCACGTGTAACATGTTGGCGTGTTGTCCATTGTAGAAGGATCAATAGGTGGTGGTTCCCTTGTGGTGGTTCCATTCGATCATCTAAGTCAGACTGTTCATCAACTGAAGTATCTTTGAACAAACTGGGGAGTATCTACCTAAGATGCCTCCGGTTCCTCCTAAGCATCATTCCTCCTGGAGTCTGCACGTTGTAGGAGAGGTTCCTCTGTCTTTTGTACGACAACTGCTGGCTCCCAGCCGTGCTGTGTTTGCATGTGCACCGTGTTACTTGGAGTCAACACTGGTAATGGCTTTGCACGATGGTCAAAGTGTTGTTTCTGGCGAAACTGCATTGCTCTTATCTTGTTGGAGAGGTTTGGTGGGGTAGATTGTTTGAGTACAGCACAAGAACATAGCAATGTGCTGCGAGATGTTCAGTCCAGTAACTGGAGTATATCTCAGAGACAGCAGCACTACATGTGGGTTGTGTTTTGTGTCAAGTAGACTGACATGGCATACTTTTTTTGTGCTGATTTTAGCTGAAGTTTGCTGATAATTTATTTATTTATTTATTTTTTAGCACCAGCACACAAATATGTGAAAGAGGAGTATAGGCATTGCTTCTAAATAGATGAATGAAAAAAACTTTACTGTACTATTAATTTATATATGGTAGGTGACTATTGCTGACTACTATCTAATGGGTGGATGGGTTTGCATTTGACATTTAACTACAAGTTACTGCTTAATAATTACTACTTCTGTTTCTATTACTACTACTAGTAATTAATAGTTAATTACTTTGTCATTTTCAGAGTTTATCTTTCTATTTCCTTCATTAGCATTCAGCTATTAGCATTCAGCTTAGCATTCAGCTATTAGCATTCAGCTTTCAGCATTCCCACGCAATTTCTCAAGAAATTGCACTTAGTCTAGTTATTATTGTTGTTGTTACTATTCTTATTATTCTTATTATTATTGTATTATCATTTAAATTATTATTCAGTTTATGCCAGTGGCATATAGTGGCAGGCATAACAAATAACTGAAGGTAAAACCAACCTGTGTGTCCCTCTGTTGCCATTCATGCAATTGACAAAGACATGGTTACCTGCAAATATATGCAGCTTTGTGTTCAACTATATAAGGCCAGATTTCACACTAAGTATAATTCTGACTAAACAGAGTTAAGATAATTATTTTAGTGTGCAAACTTTTTATTTTTTTGTTGGTGTACTGTGAGGTTTTTCTTCACTGATAAGTGTCTTAGCTGCACAGGTTTAAAAAAGCTTTTCCTGGTTGATTTGTATTTATTTTTTATGATTCGACTCTGATTTGTAATTGACCGTTTTATTTACTGTGTGCTTCCATTGCTTTTATTGTTGGCAGTACTGTGCACGTTGAGATTTATTTTATAAATGTAAAGTGGGTTATAAATAAAATCTATTATTATTAGTAGTAGTAAAACACTCGCTCAAACACTGATCTTTGAATTATTCTCAGATCAAATTATAATTATACTATTCAAATTTTAAGATCAAGTTATTAAATGAGTTTTAGTTGATGAACATAAGACAGGGATGTGTCATAAGTCATATCGAATATGGGTAGAGCAAAAGGTCGTGTATATTACTCTGTGTACATGATGTGTGAATGAGCTCAGCTGATTCTCCTCTGATGCACCTCATCTCTTCATTCATGTTCTCTAAACACCACCACACTGGATTTCAAATGAAACGGACAAGATGCGCTTTAGTTGCAGACATTCCACCGATATTTTGAGGTGGATTTACCTGCCTACGATTTTTACAAGACTTAAGTGGTGCTATGCTAACATCGAATATCATCGCGTTAAACCAAGATCCCATTTGAAACAAAACACACAACATAACGATTTCCAGCCAGTTGTAATTCCGACGTTCATTTTATGTAACAAATCTTGCTCTGTAGAGCACTTTTGCGAGTCAACACAAACACTGCTGTGAGCTCCATACAGTTCAACAGCAAGTAAATAGACTCACCAGTACTTGGATGTTTCATTTTTTTTTTCACCTTTCTCTCCCGATTCCACGCCATCCCACACATTTTCGTTCCAAGTCCATTGCTGATATTTCAAACGCACCGCCGAAACGCTACACAACAAAATGGTGTGTTGCAGCATGCTAGCTAATAGCTGTTCCGAGGCTGTACCCGCCCCGAAGCAATATGATTGGCTACAGCCTCCTGGAAGGATATGACGCATTGCAATGACGTGCCCCGTAACCATGGACGCCGCCATATTGGATTAGCGCTCATAAAGGGGTAAAAAAAAAAAAAAAGTCGTGTGGGAGCGGTTATATATATATATATATTTATATATATATATATATATATATATATATATATATACACATATATACACGTATTAGGGGTGTAGCAAAAACCGATTCGAATCGTAAATCCAATTTTGGAGTTTAACAATGCCGGCACATGGACTACTGTATCGGTCTAAAAATAGCTTGTGCCGGTTGATGGCCCGATCAAGACGTCATAAATCGGTATTATGTTGCTGATATATGAAATCAGGCTGTTTTATAAAACAACCAAAACAGTCCAGTTGCTATCGATTCAGTGTCTTAAGAATGAAATGTCCTCCTGGATGAATGAGAATATTATTCACACGCCAGCTGCTTAAACTGCATTTCCTCGAATCTCAGTCACGCGAGAATTCGCCTGGGAAACGGTGTTTGTGTGTGGGTGGTAAAAAAAAAAAAAAATCACGCGAGACTTGTCGCAGTTATGTGACGAAGGTAGTGCTTTTGCTTTCGGTTTTGGGAGGAAAGTGTTGGAAGACGCGGATGCAACGTGCTCCGGCAAGTTTAATGTCCAAAGTATGGAAGCGATGTTAATTTTACATGAACAAAGTCATGTACAGAGACTGTCAACTGCAATGTACAGACAAGCTGGCATGGAACCGCGGTGTACAAACCAACGGACAGACAAACAGGACTTCTTCCGATTAAAACGCCCACAACTCGACCAGATAAAAGGTAATAACAACCTTAATAACCCGATTTATTGTTAAACACTTAAGCCATGCTGCGTTGTGGAGAATGAGGGCTTTCAGGAGTTGGGACATGATAAAAACATTAGCGTCCCCAAAAGCTGTTGGCGAGCGCCGCTCATCTGTCGACTTCCATATAACATGGTCCGTGTGCTCATCAAATCAGCAAGCGCACTAATACTCCAGCAGTATATATATATATCTGTGCTGACGAGGGAAGTGGACTGTGCGTCTTTCAATTCCCTCGCTGTAATCATGCTAACCGATGCTAGCGTGTGTACATGACAACAATGACTCTTGAGTTAAGAGAATGAAATGAAAATGCTACCATGCTGTCTTGGCTCAAAGCTTAAAAAAGAAAGAGCACGTCAGAGGTGGATTCGCATGCTGATACAGCACGGATGTAAAAAATATGGGCTCATGCTGAAGACTGCGGTGAAGTTTGTTTTAGGTTGGATATTCGATATTCGACAGACATTCGCGATGCCTCCGCCTCCGGGGGAAGTTGCGGGAAAGCCGCTCCCAGGAAGCCGCCTCTATACTCCGGGAAAGCCGCTTCGACGGCGATACGCTCCGGGCTCCTGGGTATTTTCTTGTTTGTCCCAATAAGTATAAAATAAGTGTGGGAGAAGCTCTAAATGCAGATTTGGTGTTTGTGTGGATTAATAAACTATCTATCTATCTATCTATCTATCTATCTATCTATAAATTAGAGTATTGTGATAAAGTCCTTTATTTTCTGTTATGCAATTAAATAAGCAAAAATGCCATACATTCTGGAATCATTACAAATCAACTGAAATATTGCAAGCCTTTTATTATTTTAATATTGCTGATTATGGCTTACAGCTTAAGAAAACTAAAAATATCTATTAGAATATTTCCTCAGACCAAGTAAAAAAAAAAAAAAAAAAAAAGTCATAATCAGCAACATTAAAACAATAAAAGGCTTGTAATATTTCAGTTGATTTGTAATGAATCCAGAATGTATGGCATTTTTGCCTATTTAATTGCCTTTATCACTTTATCACAATATTCTAATTTTCTGAGACAGTCCTATCTATCTATCTTACTATCTATCTAATTAAGTTAATTAGTTTACTAGTTTACATGTAGTAAGGTGGCACTTTGAAAAAGATATTAATTAGTAGTTACAACTTACGAGTGGAGTATTTTATTAGGCAGATGCATGTGAAATGTGAAAGTTACAAGATTCTGATCATTTTAAATTAAACAAGATATTCAAACCTTTAATGGAGAAACAAAATAATTACAATTTAATTTGACAATTAATTGTTGAGTTTTCAAATAATCATTGCACCGCGACACCGAATCGAATAGTAATCCTGCTGAATCGAACATCGAATCGTAATCCTACTGAATCGAACCGAATCGTTTCATTTTAAAAATCGTATCGTCCTTGTATCGGATCACACCCCATGTATCGAGATGCGTATCGAATCGTCATGATTGGAGAGATTTACACCCTGAAAAAAAAAAATAAAAATAAAAAAAAAAAATATATATATATATATATATATATATATATATATATATATATATATATATATATATATATATACATATATATATATATATATACAGTGATACCTCGGCTGACGAACGCTTAAGCTCACGAACTTTTCGCCTTCGAACATTAAATTCGCGAGCATTTAGTCTCTGCTGACGAACTAGTTTTCGGCGGACGAACCAAACCACGCGGTCGAACAGCACCACGGTGGCGGCCAAGAGAAGCTGACGCACGCTCACTGCATCCCAGTTCGTCACCCCCTTTCTTTTAGTGCGGACGCGGTTTGTGTTTGATAGACATTTTGGACCATATTGAGTGTACTTTTGCTATTATGGGACCGAAAAAGACCCCACCACAGGCTAGTGTTAAGCCTAATGCTACGTTCTCACCAAAAGCGAGGGACGGCGAGGGACGGCGAGGGACGGCGGCGCGTTTGCATTGTAGTCAATGGAGTTCGCGCCACTAAAAAAAGCGAAAGTGCGATCACGTACCTCAAAAAAGGAGAAAATAGTGCCACGGCTGTTTAGTCCCAGGAAGCCGCCTCTATACTCCGGGAAAGCCGCTTCGACGGCGATACGCTCCGGGCTCCTGGGTATTTTCTTGTTTGTCCCAATAAGGAAAGAGGTGAAAGTAGTTGGCGGTAGGGGTGGGAATCTCTGACATGAGGCCGATTCGATATGTATCTCGATACACAGGTTGCGATTCGATTGAAAAACGATTATCTTTCAGAACAGAACGGTTCGATGCGGTTCGATTAAGTTTGGGAACGATACGATTTTCGATTCGATACGATTCATTTCAATATTCAAAACTTAGTGACATTTGTTGCTTGTAAACATTAATCTTAAAACACCACACATTTTTACAGTATCTACAAATGTGTTTAAAAAAAAAACAAAAACAAAAATGTCTTCTATATTTTTATATATTGAATCAATTATTTAAATGGACCGCAACAAAGAGCTGGGCGATATGACTGAAAAATGTATCAGGTTAAATATTTATTAGTCGTTATTGAGAGTTATAATTGTTTTTTATTTTATTTTTTATTTTTTTATTCAAAATAAGGATCAGGAAAAAAAGGCTGATAATTCAATTTGAAATATAAATATTTAACCTTTAAAAAGACACCAACACAATTAAACAGAATATGTGCACATTGTGAAGTATTTCAGAAACATAAATTTAAGACATGAAATAAAACTACCATCCAGCCAAAAGAGATATGAAGCCACCTTATGGAACAATAAATCTATCAAACACATTTTAACCACTTAATATATCCAAAAATATTTCCAAAAGTGCCCTTCCCTTTTTATCAACAATTTTTGTTTTTAACAATATTTGTTTTTCTTTTGCCATCATATTCATTTTTGGTTAATGTATGACATCTTTTTGTTTTTTTGTTTTTTTTAATCTGAGACAAGATGATGACCACGGAATCACTACTGTTTATGTTTTGTTTTTTTGGGCTGTCGTTCATTTTGCGTTTGATGACGTAATCACGGGCACGTCTCAGTTCTCCTATCTATTGCTCATGCTAGTTGTATACATTGACAGAGAGCCACAAACTGAGAAATGAGATACTTGCAGTGTGCTTTTAGCATAGCTGGTGTGTTGGCTGTGGGACATACCTGTATCGTTTGAATCCATGCATTGGATCGTCACGGGAGTTATTCTTTTTGGCTCGCACGCAGTACCAACGCCGGCCCGGGACATACAAGTGCACCGAGAGGACTCGATAGCAATGGGTTAGCTTCTGCTAACTGTTGCATGTTGTCACTCGTTGTGCGCGCGCGCGCCGTGTCGCGAGCACGGCGTTGACGGTAGGCTCCTCCCCAAGGTGCGTAACGTCTTTGCATTATGTTTACAACATCCGGGGAATGAAGCGTCTCTGAGCGCTACTTTGCTAGCTCTCTGTAAACAGGGAAGTAGTTTGAATAGTGATGCTACTGAAATGTAAACAAAACAAGTAGAGCACGGCGCAGAACTCTTGCTATTGTTATGAAAACCATAAAGCCTCACTCGCAACCGATTCACAGCCACGCGATATCCGGTCCACAGCTTTACAAGCAATGTATCTAAGGATTCCCGGCGGATTTTGTATCGGTTGACAAGTCTGCTACCGATACGGTCGTTTAGCTCCCCTTGACGACCGATGGTTCGGTCGAATCGTTTTTTTGTCCCACCCCTAGTTGGCGGTGCTCACTTTTTGTTGACTCGCTAAAGTGCTCCACTTCCTTGTTCACCAAGGGACACACCTCCTCCACTCCGGTGAGCACGAAAGCAAGAATGAGCGGCAACCGTTCCATAAACACTCTACGCGTGAAACGCTCGCGAATGAAGTAAGTCTACCATTGCTACCATCCTTAAGAACTACCATCACAAAGGTAGTTTATTTCTTTAATTACAATACAATAGCACATTTATTACACATAAAATAAGGTATATTTTTGTGTAGTTTTAAGGCTTATTTAGTAGAAAATTATGTTTTATAGGGACCTGGGAACGGATTATTCTCATTTTAATGGTTTCTTATGGGAAATAAATGTTCGGAAGACAAACTTTTCGCCTCACACACACTTTCTGGGAACCAATTATGTTCGTGAGCTGAGGTATCACTGTGTATATATTTATATATATATATATATATATATATATATATATATATATATATATACATATACATATATATATATACATATATATATATACATATATATATATACATATATATATATACATATATATATATATACATACATATATATATATATATATATATCACTTATTTCATATTTAATACAATAGGTTACATTTTAATATTAAAAAATTTATAATCCTACTCATATAGCGTAAGTAAATAAAATTAATAGAAATACATGATAATAATACGTCAATATACTCACATATACAATTTTCATTACACTCATATTCAGTGACGTGCGGTCAGGGCAGGCAAGGTAGGCACTGCCCGACCAAGGCTGAAATGAAACGAAAATGAATTGGCTTCTTCTATTGATTTAAATTATTTTTGCATTTCACATAGCCTACACTAACTATATAGATTCGAAAGTGACATCTGGCGATTTTCATAGCTCAATTAAAAAGGACTCACGACTTCTTCTAGCCTGCAAGCAAAAATGCTGCAAAATTCTCCTGCTGAAGGCACACGCCTCCGATGCCTCCAGCAGCCCTTTCTGAGTAGCGATGTGTGTTCGCGCATACCAGTAGAAAAGTCCTTGACGCAAATAGGCAGATTGCTACGCAGACTTTTTACATAGCTGTATTATTCCTATGCGAACATACGTTCGCACAGTGCATTCGTGAATTCAAAACACACTTCGTGCACAGTACGCCGGCAAGATGACGTCACTCTGGAAATTAAAATACTATTTTCACGCCTTTCTTTTGAGGAAAAACGCCATCTTTTGAAGGATGGGAGACCAATGCTTTAGCTACCGGATCTTCAGCAAAGTAAGGGATACTATAATTATTCATACTTTTCACAAAGAATGCTACAAAAGGCTGGCTTTGTGGATGGTTTCACTTTACATGATGTTTGACATTGCTATTGCTAGCCTGATTTTGCAAGGAATTAGACTGTTTTACAGGGAGGTGTCCACTTTATTACATCCTTTCCGGGCGTCCGGACGGGTTTTTATTCATGAATGAAATTGTCCGGTTTTCGTTGTGCGGCAAATGGGAGGCGGAGTGCACTGCACCGTGTATATCGCGACGGGCAGACCCACATTTGCGTACATCAGTTAGCGTTTAAATATTGTCCTCGGCTGCTGCCCAGAGTTCTATTTCGTCCCTCCCGACCGTCAGGTGGCGATGCTGTAACCAGCACGAAATTCCCCTTGTCGCGACAGCGTCATCGAGGAGGAATGACAAACTATGCCTGTCAATGGCTCCGGCTGATGTAAGCCCGTATATAAAAAGGGAACGTCGCCAGAACACATCCTCTAGAACCTTTCTCGTGCAAACCAACACGAGGGTTCTGAGTGACAAGCAATGCTGGCGGTCGTTCGGGACTCATAGAACCGTAGTTACATGCGTGAACAATTCTGAGCTCTTATTTAAAAAAAAAAAAAAAACACATCCTCTTTAACCTTTCTCGCACAGCGTTATACGCTCCGTCCGTCGCGAGTAGCCTGTGATCTGCTTGATCGGGGCTGCGGGTGTTCCTCGCCCCCCTTCGCTGCGACGGTTCAGTGTATTTTCTTTCGTGATTTGTATCGATGGACTGGAGCTCTCCTGCGGGATTTCTCCACGTCTGCCACCTCTCGGCTGTGTACAGCTTCAGGCCGGGCACGTATGAGCTAAGTTAACATCTTTGATGAAAGCCGTTTGGATTGCTTTGTTTATGACTTGCGGGTGACGATACGGTTGAGAGTATCCTTTACTAGCTTGTTTTACTGGCGGTGAGAGTGTGTAGTTTCAGGCTGACACAACTCTCTTGTCGGGAGCACCAGCTGCTTTGATGTTTTTGGCTAGCAAAGGTGCTGTTTATCACGCCGACTGCTAGTTTGGGACGCCATTTAGCGGCTCTTTACTCGCTGTCTGGGTGGCCTCGCCCTACGGAGCCGATCCGCCACACGGAGTTTCGGCACATAGACCACGTACGTGACTCTTCCATCGCGTGGGGTCGTTCCCTCCTCACGGTGTCTGCCGCCGTCGTTGCGGGGAGCTCCGCTTGTTTCTGTTGGTGGCGGGGCGGGTCTCGCCTCCTATCCCAGACGAAGAAAGCAACATTTCGACGCACAGTCGAGTGGAGGTGGCCTTGGAGGACGTCGCTCGCTGGAAACCCTGGAGGTTCCTTCCTGCCGGAAGAAGGACTGTTGCCTCGACGGTCGCGCAGGTGCTGACACGGCAAACGATGCTTTCGATACCGTGTTGCCCTTTACTGTGCTGAAAAGAGCTTGCCAGGGAAGGTAAGGCCTTTTCGTCTCCTCTTCTAAATTGTGGCGCCACGCTACTCAGCGGATGGCTGGGAGCCGACAGCCGTCTTGATGTTTGCGGCTTGCGGCATTGGTTATCGTGCACTCTGCTAGCTTGTGCCAGCGCAACCTGAGTTGTGACCTACGTTGTGTGTCAGCAACCCGTTGTTTAGATTTACGGTAGCTGAGGGTTAGTATGGTGTCCCGACACCCGCCTAGGTTGCAGTGTCGCACCCGATGCTGTTGCCTCCGTTGTGTACGGGTGTGTAGTTGTGAGACGTATTGATATCCTCCTGCCACGATTGCAGGATTTCACCATGCGGGCTGGTGGAGACGGTACGAATGATTTCGTATACCTCTCGTGGCTTGGATTGTCTCACTATTTCGGCTTTGATGCGCTTGGCTAGCTAAGGTACCGTTGGTCATGCCAACGACTAGTTTATGACGGCACAAACGTCTACTTACGTGTCGTTAGGGCCGCTGTGTGATGCGCTTCGCCCCCAAACGGAATCGGCTGCTATCAATGCGCAGGATTTCGCTCTATTCCGTTAACGACACGAAAATAGCAGCAGATTGACTTGACATGGCGTTATGGAGGACGCCGCCGTGGAGGCGCCTTGGAAGATGTAATGGCCTGCTGTCCTAGTGGGAGCGGCGCATTTCCGCTGTGGCCACTCATTTACCGGCAGCGACTGTTGCCGGTTACATGGCGCCTTCAGCTGGTGGCGTCACCAGGGGCGGTCATCGGCAGGATGGCATTGGTTCACTGCGCCCCGCAGACCGATCAAGTCACCTGTCTGCTTTTCCTGCCCCGATTGCTTTTGGGTCTCATTTTGTTCGACTTGTAAGGGGTCAAGGGCGAGGCCAGGGACCGCCTCCATCTTCCACATGGGATCTGCCGCTCTTCACACGAAGTCTGCCGCGCTCCATGCACGGAGCTTCAGTGCCATTGTCAACTTATGGCAGCACAAACGACCACGTGCATGTTTAATTGAGTGATTTGTGGTTTCGTTTTGTTCGGATTGCAAAGTGGCTGGGTGCGAGTCTAGGACCGCCTCCATCCCACATACTGGGCGGCCGCCATCCCACACGAAGTGGGCCGCTCTCCACGCAGCTTCTGCTTCTCTCCAGACGCAGCACTGTGTTAAGGTCCGTTGAGGATGAGGCTAGGTGCAGCCTCCTCTCCCACACAGCGTCTGCCACTCTCCACACGGGGTCTACCGCTCTCCATACGCGGCTCTTCGTCTGCATGCGCCGAACTTGTTAGTCTTGTACCATTGGTGACGGGGCAGGTGGCCGCCTCTTCTCCCCCACGGAGTCGGCCACTCTTTACATGAAGTCTACAGTTCTCCATGTGCGGAGCTTCGTTTGGTTCCGCGGGGGAAGGAGCTGGGTGCAGCCTCCTCTCCCGCACGAAGTCTGCCGCTGTCCACGCGACTTCTGTCGCTGTCCGTGCGCGGGGCTTGGTCTTGTTCAGTTGATGACGAGACTGGTTACTGCCTCCTCTCCCTCACGGGGTCACTCTCTACGGGAATTTGGCCGCCTACACGGAGTTTGCCGCCCTCACTGCGCAGGGCTTCGTTGTGGTTTCGTGTGTGATGGATCTGGTTGCTGCCTCCTTTCCCGCACGGAGTCTGCTGCTCCCTACACGACGTCTGCCGCCCTCGCTGCACAGAGCTTTGCTTTGCTACCGTTGGGGACGGGGCGGGTTGCCGCCTCCTCTCCCATACGACGATAGCAGCCAATTGACGGTATACACTCCCTGTGCGTAGATTGATGGCTGCTATTGGGGAAGCCGCTGGATGTCAGCACTATGTCAGCCCCTCTGGTCCATAGATGGCCGTACCGACCGCTGTCTTGACTGTCGTGCAGTGATGTTAGAAGTCCGTCCTCCTCCCTCGACGGCAGTGGATGTTGCTCCTTGGAAGGACGCACCATCCCCGGTGGAGCCAGGACCTGACCACCTTGTGGACCCCGCCCCCCTGGGGGGGCAGGGCACACCGCAGATCTGCTTCTCCTGCGGCCCCTGGCCTTGGGAGTGTCAAACGAATGTTCGGGCTGATTATCACTTTGCGTTGCAATTTTGCAACTTGGTAGCGACTGGGAGGGTGGAATAAGCTCATTGGGGTGATCAAACCCCTTCCGCTTGTCAGGCCTCTGCGGGGACGTTGTTCGCGGCAGGGGTGGCCGTGCCGGATGCAACCCGCTGGTTGCCCTCCCAGGCGGACGAAGTCGCCGAGGTGGCGTCTCCATTGCGATCTCAGAAACTCTTCTCCGTTTAGTTCCGTTGGTGACGGGGCGGCTCTCGCCTCCTATCCCAGACGAAGGTAGGAGTATATCGACGCGTACTCACTGACTGCGCGCCGATTGAGGGCTGCTATGGATTCTCCGGTTGATGGCGTTGGTTACGGGGCGGTTTCGCCTCCTATACCAGACGAAGTTAGCAGCGTATTGGCGTGCACTCACCGACTGCACGACTGCTAAGGGTACTTCGTTTGATGGATGCCGTTGCTAACGGGGCGGTTCTCGCCTCCTGTCCCAGACGGTGTTGGCAGGGTACCGACGCGCACTCACTTACTGCGCGTCGACAAAGGGCTGCTAAGGAGTCTCCGTTTGATCCCGTTGGTGGCGGGGCGGTTCGCGCCTCCTATCCCGGACGGAGATAGCGGCGTACCGGCATGCACTCACTGGCTGCGCGTCGATTGAGGGCTGCCATGGATTCTCCATTTTGTCCCGTGGTGCGCGTCGATTGGGGGCTGCTAAGGAGTCTCCTTTTGATCCCGTTGGTGATGGGGCGGTTCGCGCCTCCTCTCACGGAGGAGAGGGCAGCATACCGTCGCGCGCACACACTGGCTGCGCGCCGATTGCGGGCTGCCATGGATTCTCCATTTCATTCCGTGGATGCCTACATCTGTGGTGTTGCATACGATCGATGGAATGATTCACGGTCATCGAGGGGATGGACGTTTGCTTCCTCGTCCCGATTGCGGCTCAGCGCAAGGGGCTGCGGGGCTGGCATTGGAAAAACATTCTCTCCCACAGTGTTCACAGGTGTCGCGAAAGCGACTGTCGCTTGGGATGTCGTTGGATGCCACATCCTTGGATGCTCGGCCGACCTCACAGTGGGGGATGTTGTTCTGCACTTCTCCCTCTTCCGGGCCGACAGTACGCGGCCTTCTGTCCTTCTCCTGCGACGATGGGGCACGCTAGGGTACCTGACGTTTTTTTCCCCCTGGCTGCGGTCACTGCGGCCACTGCAAGGGTGGGTGGTTCGTCTCCACCCGCCGCTGAGTTGGCGTCGGCGTTTCAGAGTGTCTCATGGCTTTACGGTTGCTCCGTGCGCCACATCATTCATCAAGATGCTGCATCGCCAGCCCTGTGGATGCGGCAGGAGGTGGTGAGCGACGTGTGGAGTCGCTGCGGCAGGGTGGCTGTCGCTCTCTTGGCCTCTGTGGAGTCCACTCGTTGTCCCCTCTGGTTTGCTCTGCGGGAGCGGCCTCTCCCCCTCATTCGTCTGACCTTTCTGGGGGTCCGTCTGGAGTGCTGTTCGTGGCCCTTTGTTGGCCAGCCCAGTTGAGGTTCATCCTCCACCGCAGTCTCGCCCGGCTGACTGGTTCGTTGGGTTGGCAGCCCGATCCACGGCGTCTCCGCCTGTATGTGGGTGTTGGACTGATGAGGGTCGGGACCTGTTGCTGCACTGCCGGCGGTTTGGCCGGCAATCTGTCGTACATAGGAGGCGTGCCTCTTCTACACTAAAGGAACGCCTCTCTCAATGGATCGGAGATGTGTTTCGACAATCATACAGAGTCTCTGGTCGGTCCCTTCTGATGACGGTGCGCAGTCACTCCACCAGGGGTGTGTCTATGTCGTGGGCTGCTCTGAGGGGCGTGCCCTTGGGGGACATCTGTGCGGCTGCCTCTTGGTCGTTGCCACATACGTTCTCAAGGTTCTGCAGCTTGGGTGTCACCTCTCCTCATCCACGGGACGTAGTTCGGGGTCCTGCGGAGGCCCCGTTGTGGGGTAGTCTTTGCAGTCTTCGTGACATCGCTGGTATTCGGCGTTCCGTGCTGATTACAGCACCGCCACCTGGCGGTCGGGACGGACTAAATGGAACGAAAGTTACGCATGTAACTACGGTTCTATGAGTCCCGAACGACCGCCAGCATTGCTTGTCACTCAGAACCCTCGTGTTGGTTTGCGCGAGAAAGGTTCTAGAGGATGTGTTCTGGCGACGTTCCTTTTTTATATACGGGATTACGTTAGCCGGAGCCATTGACAGGCATATTTTGTCATTCTTACTCGATGACGCAGTCACGACAAGGGGAATTACGTGCTGGTTACAGCACCGCCACCTGGAGGTCGTTCGGGACTCATAGAACCGTAGTTACATTTGTAACTTTCGTTTTAGCTGAGTGGCGAAGTGATGAGCTGCCTCACTGGAGGCGAAGGGCACGAACCTCGCTCATCCCAATTTGTTTACGGAGCAAAAAAAAAAATGCGCTTAAAACATGTCTGTCATAATCCATCCATCGATCCACCGATCCGCCTGTCGATCTCTCGCTCCATCCTACCCTCACTCATGAACAAGACCCCAAGATACTTGAACTCCTCCACTTGGGGCAGGATCTCATCCCCGACCTGGAGAGGACACGCCACCCTTTTCCGACTGAGGACCATGGTCTCGGATTTGGAGGTGCTGATTTTCATCCCAACCGCTTCACACTCGGCTGTGAATCGCTCCAGTGAGAGTTGGAGATCCCGGCTTGATGAAGCCAACAGCACCACATCATCTGCAAAAAGCAGAGATGCAATGCTGAGGCCACCAAACCGGAAACCCACCAAACCCCTCAACGCCTTGGCTGCGCCTAGAAATTCTGTCCATAAAAATTATGAACAGAATCGGTGACAAAGGGCAGCCTTGGCGGAGTCCAACCCTCACTGGAAACGAATCTGACTTCCTGCCGGCAATGCGGACCAAACTCTGGCAACGGTCGTATAGGGACCGAACAGCCCGTATTAGGGGCCCGGTACCCCGTACTCCCGAAGCACCCCCCACAGGACTCCCCGAGGGTCATGGTTGAACGCCTTCTCCAAATCCACAAAACACATGTGGACAGGTTGAGCAAACTCCCACGCACCCTCGAGGATCCTGCTGAGGGTGTAGAGCTGGTCCACTGTTCCACGGCCAGGACGAAAACCACACTGCTCCTCCTGAATCCGAGATTCGACTTCCCGATGGACTCTCCTCTCCAGCACCCCTGAATAGATCCCCCTTTAGTTGGAACACACCCTCCGGTCCCCCTTCTTAAAAAGGGGGACCACCACCACGGTCTGCCAATCCAGAGGCACTGTCCCCGATGTCCACGCGATGTTGTAGAGGCGTGTCAACCACGACAGCCTCACAACATCCAGAGTCTTTAGAAACTCCGGGCGGATCTCATCCACCCCCGGGGCCCTGCCACCGAGGAGCTTTCCAACCACCTCAGTGACTTCGACCCCAGAGATAGGAGAGCCCACCTCAGAGACCCCAGACTCTGCTTCCTCAAAGGAAGACGTGTCGGTGGAATTGAGGAGGTCTTCGAAGTATTCTCCCCACCGATTCACGACATCCCGAGTCGAGGTCAGCAGCACCCATCTCCACTATACACAGTGTTAATGGTGCACTGCTTTCCTCTCCTGAGACGCCGGATGGTGGACCAGAATTCCCTCGAAGCCGTCCGGAAGTTGTTTTCCATGGCCTCACTGAACTCCTCCCATGTCCGAGTTTTTGCCTCAGCAACCGCCGAAGCCGCGTTCCGCTTGGCCAGCCGGTACCTGTCAGCTGCCTCCGGAGTCCCACAGGCCAAAAAGACCCGATAGGACTCCTCCTTCAGCTTGACGGCATCCCTTACCGCTGGTGTCCACCAGCGGGTTAGAGGATTGCCGCCGCGACAGGCACCGACCACCCCACAGCTCCGATCGGCCGCCTCAACAATGGAGGCGCGGAACATGGCCGATTCGGACTCAATGTCCCCCGCCTCCCCCGGGACAAGGGAGAGGCTCTGCCGGAGGTGGGCGTTGAAACTCTTTCTGACAGGGGATTCCGCCAGACGTTCGCAGCAGACCCATACGTTTGGGTCTGCCAGGTCGGACCGGTATCTTCCCCCGCCACCGGAGCCAACACACCACCAGGTGGTGATCAGTTGACAACTCCGCCCCTCTCTTCACCCGAGTGTCCAAAACATGCGGCCGCAAATCCGATGACACGACTACAAAGTCAATCATCGAACTGCGGCCTAGGGTGTCCTGGTGCCAAGTGCACATATGGACACCCTTATGCTTGAACATGGTGTTCGTTATGGACAGTCCGTGACGAGCACAGAAGTCCAATAACAGAACACCGCTCGGGTTCCGATCGGGGGGGCCGTTCCTCCCAATCACGCCCCTCCAGGTCTCACTGTCATTGCCCACGTGAGCGTTGAAGTCCCCCAGCAGGACGAGGGAGTCCCCAGGGGGAGCACTCTCCAGCACACCCTCCAAGGACTCCAAAAGGGTGGGAACTCTGAACTGCTGTTTGGTGCATATGCACAAACAACAGTCAGGACCCGTCCCCCCACCCGAAGGCGGAGGGAGGCTACCCTCTCGTCTACCGGGGTGAACCCCAACGTACAGGCGCCGAGCCGGGTGGCAATAAGTATGTCCACACCTGCTCTGCGCCTCTGACCATGGGCAACTCCAGAGTGGAAGAGAGTCCAACCCCTCTCGAGCGGACTGGTACCAAAGCCCAAGCCGTGTGTGGAGGCGAGTCCGACTATGTCTAGTCGGAACTTCTGGCCTCACACACCAGCTCGGGCTCCTTACCTGCCAGAGAGGTGACATTCCATGTCCCAAGAGCCAATTTCTGTAGCTGGGGATTAGTCCGCCAAGGTCTCCGCCTTTGGCCGCCACCCAGCCTACTCTGCGCCCGACCCCTTTGGCCCCTCCCACCAGTGGTGTGCCCGTGGGAAGGGGGACCCACGTTGCCTCTTCGGGCTGTGCCCGGCCGGGCCCCATGGGTGCAGGCCCGGCCACCAGGCGCTCGCCAACGAGCCCCGCCTCCAGGCCTGGCTCCAGAGGGGGGCCCCGGTGACCCACGTCCGGGCAAGGGAAACGTACTTCAATAATTTTAATCATCATAAGGGGTCGTGAGCCGTGCTTAGTCTGGCCCATCACCTAGGACCGGTTTGCCATGGGTGAACCTGCCAGGGGCATAAAGCCCCTGGCAACATAGCTCCTCGGATCATTGGGACACGCAAACCCCTCCACCAAGGTAAGGTGCCGGCTCACGGAGGGGTCTGTCATAATCATTTTTGTAATTTTTGTTTCTAACAATACAGAGGAGGCATGCATTAAATCTTGGAGTAAACAGTATCATTTTTAAGATTATTAGTTTTAGGCCGAAGTGCCCCAACCGATTAAAATAGGGTCACCCTAGGATATGTTGTACACTCGCCTGCCGACACACACATTTGTAATTGGTGTGTATGTTTCAATTTACCACTGCCTGCCTACCCAAGCATAGAGCTCACTGCACATCACTGCTCATATTGGTACATCAAAGAAAAAAAAAAAAAAGTCATTTCAACAATTGTACTAACTCATGTCTGATACTGGTCTTGAACGTTGCTTTTAAACATTTTTTAAACTCAGCAAGTGACTTGCATCTTTTCAGCTCAGTACCAAAATTATTCCACATATTAACACCACAGAAACACACCTTTGCTTAATAATTGTTCTTATTTTGATTTTTTGTACATACTTGTACCCCTGATGTCATAAGGACTGTGTCTAATTTCAAACAACTTCTGAGTACTGTGGCAGAGCAGACTGTTGTGTACTTTGTACATTATTTGTGCTATTTTAAACTCAACCAAGTCATAAAATGTCATTGTATTTTATTTAATAAATAGTGGATGTGTTGATTCTGTATATTTTGATCGATTAATAATTCTTATGGCTCTTTTTTGCAGTTTAAAAACAGGGTCAGTATTTGTTTTATAGGCGTTTCCCCAGATTTAGACACAATAGGTCAGATATGGAAATAATAATGAATTGTATAATGTATATAGTGATTTCATGTTCAGGACCTCCTTAGTTTTATAGAGTATCTCTATGATGTTTGACATTTTCCTTTTAACATTTTCTATATGTGGCTTCCAACATAATTTATCATCACTAACTACTCCAAGGAATTTGTTTTCATACACCCTTTCTATTTCAATTGAATTCACTAGAATTTTGACTTGATGAGTGATTTGTCTAGTGCCAAATACTATGAACTTGGTTTTATTTAAATTTAATTATATGTTCACGTCAAACCAATTTTTTGTTGTATTTAATTCATACTCCACAGTAGTCCGAAGCTGCTTCAAGTTGTCTCCTGAACAGTAGAGTTGTGTCATCAGCAAACAAGACACTTTTGAATATTTTTGAGACACAACAGATATCATTTATAAACAATATAAATAATTTAGACCCTTGAGGAACTCCATGAGTAATCTTCAAGTGTTTTGAATTTATTTTGTTAAACTGCACATACTGATTGATATCTATCATCCAAATAACTTTTTATCCATTTAAATGTTAAACCTCTTATACCATATTTCACTAATGTATTCATTAATATAGAATGGTCTATCGTGTCAGATGCTTTCTTTAGATCCATAAAAATCCCAACAGTAATTTTTTTTTATGATCTATGTTAGTAGATATTGCTTCTACAAGTTCCATGACTGCCATTTAGGTGGTCTATTTTTCTTAAACCTATATTGATTTTCACTTAACTCATTCAATGCCAGCCATTTCCACAGAAGCAATCCTGTTCGCCCCCCGCTGTTTTACTGGATTTTGACTGATTTTACAAGGCCCACAGAATATTGGGTTCTATTGCTCTAAAAGCATGGAACCTATCAAAAGAAAGATTAAACTCTCTTTTTCATCAGGAAAAAAAGTATGTTTCTATCTGTTTCCGTTTTGCAGCAATTAGCATTAGAAGAGAGCTAAATTTCACCAGTTTTCACAAATCTATTTAAAATCCTAAGTAACTTAGCTTTTTTCTACATGGCCCTGGTTGATCTCCTTTGCTCTGCTCCCACCTGCTGGCCGTTTGTGTAATAACTACCATTTCTGCAACCGTTCTTTGCAGTTGAGAGGCTGTATCAAAGCCTTCTGTATGCTCTAGCATAAAAAAAAAAACAAAAAAAAAACTTATAAATACG
>NC_135419.1:29715322-29717822 GCF_051991245.1 Festucalex cinctus | reverse complement strand
AGCAGGATCTGCAACTTCCTCATTGCCTGTCTCAGTCACTGTTCCTCAGCAACAGCAAAACACGGCACAGCCTGTGTTAATAACACAGGCCCCAAATGATTTGGCTACGTTGGATGATCAGGAAAAAAACATGCGAGCATTTAAGGCCTTGAAGGCCATGGTTCGAGATAAAGACCCAAAAGAAACAGTGAAAGAGTATTTGTATGCTACTTGGCCCATGATCAAGGATGCCCCGGGAGGAGAAATAGCCAAAAAGATGTGGTTGCAATTAGTGATTTCCGACCCAGTGATGTCCCACGAAACCGCACAAGGAGTTTATGAACGATGGGTTGATGAAGACGAAGAAGATGAAGAGACTTATGTGACCCGGGCCAAGGAACAACTCAAAAAAGGGGTCACCTTGATGAATGTGTGGTACAAATTGAAGTTGATTATAACACCAAACAGGTACGTTAAAATCCTGAGAATGCTTGTAGCAGATAAACCAAACCAAGCCATGTTTATTAAGATGGGACCGGAAAGTTCAGTTCTGAAGATTGAAGGGTCAATCAAACAATGGGACAGGTTGACGAAGCATTATAATGAAAGGAGAAAGGAGGCTGACAACCGGCGTGAGGGCGACCAGCTGCGTCAATCTACCCCGAAGGCACCCCAGCCTGTCCAGCAAAGAGACATTTATAGCCAGCAGCCTCGAAGAGCTGCGTATGCTGGCCCGCAGCACACTGGGGCTTCATCCTCAAACAGAACGGGAGAGAGGTTTGTCGCAGTCGCGGCAAAGTTGCCGGAAGCGCACAAGCAGGAGAAGTAACAGCAGTGCTAGAAGGGCTGTCGGAAGTCATAAAAAGACACATAAGTCATGTGCAGGTTATAACCGATAGCTTTTATTATGCACAAGCCCTCAAAAAAAGATCTAGCCATATGGGAAGAAAATGGTTATGAGGGAGTGAAAGGGAAGATGGTAGCTCACAGTGAGTTATGGAGGAAAATAGCTGAAATGAGACTTTTATTAAAAATTTATGTTGTCCATCGAAAGGCACACCTTAGGGAAGGAAGCCACTGGCAAGGAAATGACGAAGTGGACCGATATGTTCAAGAAAGAAGGTTAATAGTTGTAGGAGCAGAAAACTGGAGCAGAACACCACAGGGAAAGGTGGTTCCAGACGAGTCCGTGCGGGAGGTGGCTGCGGCTGTACACCAAGCTATAGGCCATTCTGGCCCCATCCCCACAAGGAAAGAGCTGGAAAAGCTGGAACTTTGGATTCCTGACAGAAACACGGTCCGACTGAAAAGAAAAAAAGGAATTCAAGGCGTGGAGCAGTTTAAAGCTACATCCAGCTCAAGCCAGGAAATAACCAGGGAATCAGAATGGCAGCGAACATCGCCGACATCCCGCCCTTTATCAAACTAGCTTCAGTCAAGGGTGCGGTAATTACACGCCGCTCGCCAAGAGGCATAATGGCCGGATTGGCAGATTGCATTTTGGAAAATGCAAGGTGTGGATTTTTAACCACAGCAGTGGAGGAATGCTGGGGAAATCCTCTTTTAGAGGTAAGAGAAGCACAGCCACACTGAATCATCAATCACAAATTGATAGGAACAAAATGGGTCCATAATTGTTCAGGGTTACTTGTGAATAATACTGTAAAAGGTGTTTTGCAGGCTTGGAAAGAATTTCGCACTCGTGATCTCGCCAGGACCTGGTGGGGCTTTCGAAGCTGGGAAATGGAAAAAAAAAAAATGGGTTCTGCCTTGCCTTAATATGTCATTTAATTATTGGATTAAATGCCAATATTTGGCCACAGTGTATTCTAAAGAACAAGATACTTATCCAGGTACGTCGCTGTGGTCACCATATTTATATTTTGGCCCCAGGCCTTGGATGATGAGTTGCAATTCCGAAAAAACATCCTGTTTGATTCAGCTGGCCCGCGAAAATTGTGGATCAGTGCCAAATTGGGGTGGGTTTTGCAAAAATAAATATCCTTATGCAAATTTTAGTACTCCTGAAGGAGCCCTTTGGGTCAAATTACCTAATACCAAAATATGGAAAAGACGAATGCAAGCTGACAAACAAACTTGTCTTAAATGGGTGAATGATTATGGGCTTACACAAATTGAATATCCAAAATTCATGCCTGATCGACCTGATGCTTTATTGCAAATTGGGGAGGGACATGCATTTAGAAAGTCGCTTTGCCAGGGTAATCAAGTTTTAGGTTTTGATTGAATTGGACCAAACAAAATTTATAACAGAGGAACTTGTTTTTCCCCTGCTGAACATTGGCTCCAATGTGGACACGGCAGCGACCTTTATGACTGCACGTGGTATGAAGAAATTGAATTGGTATTTGTTCAAACTACAAGAGTTGTAATCGATTCCACGTTAGATTTTAGATTTTTTCTCCTGACCAAAACATGCGCCAAAGAGCTGCTCCTTCTTATATAGGAGCGTTTTTTTGTTTTGTTTTTTGTTGTCGTTCCACCCCAGGGAGAGAGTGAT
>NC_135419.1:29690322-29702822 GCF_051991245.1 Festucalex cinctus | reverse complement strand
TGCGTTTATGATGCATTAATTACAATGTGTGTTAAACGGGGTGTGTGGGAAAACTGATTTGCCAGACTGACCAAATTTAATGCCAAATTATTAATCTTTTTAATAATTTTCCTCTTAAAGTCTGCGCGAGCGAACAGAAGGGTGTGCCATCACCTGCGGAAGCCCCACCCAGAGACTTTAAAAGGACGAGCAGACCCCCGCTCGCTCTCTTGCCCTCTTCCTGCTCTCACAAGCCTCAACCAAAAAAACTCCCTGGTACGACTTGCAAGTGTCCCAGGCGGCTCGAACTCTTTGTTCTAAGAGACTTGCAAACCACGTGGCCTTTTTCTTTCCTGGCAGGATCCGTTAACGAGATCGGATCCTCGCTCCACGCCACGCCAAACAAGTGCAAACTGCAACGCTGACTAAAGACTCTTTTGTTTTTTTGTTTTGTTTTTTTGTTCCACTATCGGTGCTTACCCGCCCGACCTTCGCGGTCCCGGGCACACTTGCAACGCACCGCCAGACTCAAGGTTGTGCACCTAAGCCGCGCACCGCACCTGCTACTCGGTGGCGCTCCGCCGCAGTGCCAACGCACCTCCAACGGCTGGCCTTCCCCGTACGCAGGCGCGTACTGACCGAGCTGCAACACTGGAACCGGGCAGCCGTCCGGCAGAACCAACCTCGCCAAGTCGACCAACCAATCAAGGGACGAGCCGCGCAACTACGTCAGGCCCCTGGCGTGGCTCCCTTGCTAACCTGTGGAATAACCCCCTTTTTTTTTCTTGCCTTTTTCAACGAACATTGACTATTTTTCCCCCTTGTCAAAAAGGCCGCCACTTCTGTTCGTTGCTACGCAACTCCAGGTCTCGTAAGTGCGCTTGATTTCTACCTCGGCGTATCCACTGTGTGCCACTTACGTTTGAAACATCACAAATCTGGCAGGTCAAATTTTCTCTTTTCCCTGTTTCTTTATTCATTCGCATTCCTTCCTTATTTTCATTCGCTTTATTTTATTTCTTTTCTTCTGACGGTAGAATAGTTAGATAGGCAGTATTTTGATTCTGTAGTATAGCAATCGTGAATAAATGCATGTTTTATGAACTATATTCCGCCTAAGTCATCTGTGTTTCCGAGTGGATTATTATTCTTTTGTTAGTACAACGAACCACTGAATATCGAGTGTGGCGACTTTAGATTATCAATGACTGATGAAAGAAGGATTTTGGTCGTTGTTTGCTCCTGTTAACCCAAAGCAAAAACAAACGTGGTGCCCCAGAGGTTATCGAGGTAAATACAATTTACCTCTGTAACGTCCAGATTATTAATTCGTCCAAAAGACGACCCAATTATCGCTACATAATGGTGCCGGCCGTGTGAGGCTACAAAACATAAGAAGATCCACTCGAAAATACAAGACTTTGGACGTGAAAAGTAAAACACATTTCACGTAGGGTACCTAATCATTTGTCTCTGTGTAAGAAGGTAAACATTTCTTCTTACATAGAACTGCACTGACTTTTCCCTTCAGCTTTGAATCAAGCGTCTGTTAAGCCGCCATATTGCGTGTGTCACCACCGCAGTGGTTTGCGATAAGTAAACGAGAGTAACGGGATTGATTGTTGGAAGTTAGGTAAGAGCCGGTCACCGTTTGAGGAAATGGTGGCTTGTATTTGAAAACGTACGTGATAGAGCTCGAGTTGTGCAACTTTTAGATTTCAGCTGGCTGAATTTGAAGTTGTTTGTCTTTGTGTTGTTGTGTTTCCGGAAATTGTGGGAAGTCACGTGACAGCCTACGTGCGTCGCGTTGATCCGACTCGAGTTATGTGCTTCGGAGTAGCTAACCGCGAGCAACGTAAACGACGTCCGAGTCACTTTCCCCGTGTTCCTCCTACACCTAGCTTGTGGGAGAAGTTTGAGTCGTGACTGAGCTTTTGTAGCCGCCGACTCAAAGTTGCAGCTTGTGGCGAGCGGATTAACAGAGCGCAAAGACGTTAGCTGCTTACCTGTACCGTGTACGCATTTCCACAAGGTGGCGCCATAGTCCTTGTGAAGAGCTGTGTGGCTCGTGGAGGCGTGGTTGAGTACCTCCCCCCCCCTTCTCGTTGGCGAGTTTGAGCCACGCCTGCAGACGCCCCGAAAGGGAGTGAATTCTGCAAGCTGTCAGCTGTCATTCAGTGTTTGGAGTGACACAGATCACTCGAGCTTGCTCCACTGTCAATAGACAACTGACCCCCCCACTGCTGCTTTCACGCCGGTGGTCCTTGCTCCGCGACAATTCTGATTCAATGTCACTTCACATTGCTTTTTGAATTGTTTTCCGTGTCGAGCGTTGTACTTAGTGATGGTCGTCACTGTTAGTACGCAAGGATAATAAAAAAATTTATCCACGTCCGATTAAACGCAGTTGTAGGCTTAATTGACTGCTTGCGTTTAACGATTATAGTAATAGCCACCGCATTCTAGTCTTTTACGCTGCCTAGCGTGAGAGCAATTACGGTTGCATCAACAAAACATACTGCTGGGTCAAATTAATATAAAGGAACTATTTACACTGTTGTGTTTTTCTCTTTTTTCCTTTTTTTTTCCATATTCCCTCTTATCCAGTTTCATACTAGGCTAACTAGCTGTATGCTCGACTTAACATTCTACTTAATTTAGGGTTTTGTGTTTGTTTAGTTGGTTTGGTAGACCTAGTATTATTATTATTACTTTCTTCCCTTTTATTTGTTTTTCTTCTCATTTTTATCCATTATTTTTAATTTTTTTGTTTTGTTTGTTCTTTTGTTTTTGTTTTTCGGTTGTGTCTTAGTTAATAAGAAGGTGTGAGTTCGAATGAGCTATTATTAGAGAGGCAGCTCTAATATTTCTGTACAGTTTTGCAGTTTTTGTGTCCCAACCCGTCCACAAGACATTTGCATAAAACTGTACTGACACTGTAATCAGTCATTTGACTAAGACTATTAACCCCTTTTAAGTTTATTTTCCCCTTTTTGCTTTGTTGTTTATTTAATTTAATTTTAATTTCAACTTTTAACTCGACTTCAAAAAAAAAAAAAAAAAATTTTTTTTTTGAATTTTTTTTTTGAATTTTTTTTTTTTTGATTTAGCTTTTGGGATTGACCGCTGTAACATTTCAGAGTTACTCTGTCCCTCATTCAAGCTATTCTTTGCTGAGTGAATCAAGTTGAAGTTAGTATTATTAATTTTTTTATTTTTTTATTTTTCTTTATTTATTATTTTATTTTTGTTGCTGTTTGTTTTTGTTTGTTTTGATAACTGGAATTGATTTTTCACAACTATAGTGTAAGCTGTGGGTTGCATAGCCCACTACAAATCTTTTGCTTTTGTGGCAATTTCCCTTTTGATAATTTGAACCCAGTGTGTATTGTTGACGATAATACTTGATAGCGGTAGTTAGCTAACTGCGTACGCTAATTAACTAACTATTAAACGCTAGTATAAGTTGATCGTCTAAAAGCTATTGACAATATGGCAGCACCCCGAGAGACTCCCAGCCCCTGTGAGAGCTTAGAGACCTTAGCTCAACTGGTGCAGAAGCTGACCAAGGACTTCTTACCTGGATACGCTGAGTCTATTCGGCATGCGGATGTCAATACGCTAAATGATAACCTCGCGCAACTCATGAGCGACGCTGAGACAAAAGCCCTAAAAGACAAATCACTCATTCGAATGCTCGGATGTCTGACTTTGAACCTTGCCGCTCAGTTGAAGCTCAGCGATGCCGAGGATTGTCAAGTGAAACACCAACTTGACATGGCACGACAGCAGAGCCGTGACGCCACGGCACAGCTTGAAGCCGCCCACGACCGAGTGAAGGTCATGGAGACCCAGCTGGACGACGTTAAAGCACAGCTGGATGAGGCAGAAGCCCACGCAGATGCGGCGCTAGCCGAAAATCTGGGCAGTGATGCAGATGAGTCTGCTTCCACTGACGACTCCCATCAAAAGATGGGTGAGTTAACCCAAGCTCTCGCGTCCGCCGAAGAGACAAATCGAGAGCAAGAAAAACTGCTGAGATCCGCGGCAAATGAAATTCACAAACTAAAAGTAGAGGTGACTGACTTGACTGAACGACCGTCAAAAGACCAACTTCGGCTAGCAGAAGCTAATTACTTTCGGGTTAGTTCGTCGCTAGCTCAGTCAACCGATGAAGTGAAGCGCCTCCAAGTTCAGGTACAGACCTTTAGGGAGGAACGTAATGCCGAAGTGGACCGCTCATATGACCTGCGAACCAAATTAGCATTGACTGAAGCCGAGGTTACCCGCCTCCGACAATGCCAGCAGGAATATGAGACAGAGTTAGCTCATATTAAACATAAGTTACAACGCGCGCAGCAGTTGCATGAGGTCTCCCGAGGAGCCTCCCGGCCGGGAGCTCCACCCCCACACAGACCTCCTGATCCCAGAGCCACAGCACCACAGCTCAAACTGCCACCTGAGTCCGGAACCGCCTGGAGGACGCCGCCAGTGACCACCGCCGCTTTAGGCCTGGCACCTCCAATGGCCGCCTCCCCACACGCTTTCGGGCCATCAGGTGATGACAGTTTCCAACGTGGACCCATGTCGACTCCCCCGTTGGAGGGACAAATGGGCGTGGCCTGGAAAGATTTGGACAAGCTGGCTCGAAATATAACCAAATTCGAACCGAAACCAGGGGGGTCCCACAACACAACAGAGTACTTGAAAGACATCAACTATCATCTCCAGCGGTTCCCAATGGCAACCGTGGAAGATAAGTTGTACTTGATCAAAATGACGTCCAGCCGAGCAGTCAACAGACTGCTGGAACGGCAGCCCGCTGATGTGTTGTCTGACCCCTTGGCACTGCACCAAGCCATCTCACGCGAGTTTGACGGTTCTCCTGGGTTGTCGGGCATGGAAGTCGCCATGTTCGTCAAACAGGGAAAGCAGGAGGCTCCTCAGGCTTTCTATAGTCGTCTTCGCGATGCCTATTTTGGGACTCGTAACGAGCCCAACATGGAGGAAGATCCTGGTTTTAAAACGTTGTTTGTCCGAAACCTCCAACAAAACCTTAACCACTACTTGGGACTGGCTTTGTGTCCTGAGACACTGAATAGCTCGCAGCTACGTGACTTAGCAGCTAGGGGCTATGCAAAGCTAAAATTATCCGCCCCCAAGGCAGGCGACGCAGGAATTTATAAAGTGGACGTGGGTCCTCCTTCAGAGCTGGAGGGAGCTTGCTCCTTTGCTCCGAGGGAAGACCAGACTAAATCCAAAAAGTCAAAACAGTCCCGCGCCCCGCGAAACCGGAAACCGCGCTCCAAAACCGACTACTCGCGTGACGAGAAAGCGGACGGAGAAAAGCAAGCTGACGACCGCCGGCGCTCCAAAGTTGCTAAAGGTAAGCCCGATTCGCGCTATCATCCAAAACGTGATAAAGTCGAACGCTCGCCAGCAACCGATTCCTGCCGCGAGTCCCGGAACCGCCAAGCCGACTCCGAGACTGACCACAACGCAGTTGCCAACGGCATATTGAAGGCACTCCTGAAATTGTCAAAAGACTCGTCAAAAGACCCGCCTTTATGACTAACCGACGGCCGGATGCCCACTGAAGTGACCCACCAGCAGAGGTCACCAGAGGGGCCTCCAGTAGCCGACACTCAGACACCTACTAAACTGCCTTCTGACTCAACAATATTGGTACTGCAGGCTGATCCAAATACAGCAGACCCGCATGTATCGCGATCAACCGATGACGTGAGACCGTTCCAACAGCTTTTAGGTGATCTCACCACCAGGGGGATAGCTCGTAAATTCTATCTGAGCGTCACCCTGGAGCGAGCTCTAACCTACGAAGCCCTTGTAGATCCCGCCGCAGACATCACGGTGATGTCCAACACGGTGTTCGAACGACTCCGCGCCGCGTCACAAGCTAACAGTCGACCGCTCCGCCTACGGCGGTGCCCACTTACCGTTAGCGCCTTCTCACCTACTAACACAAAGCTGGAATCTGTCGCGATGGTACACTGGTCTATTGGCCCCATGGAATTCATCCATCCAGTCTATGTGGGACCCATTGAGTCAGTCCCCCTTCTTATTGGTCAAGACCTGTTGTTCCGCTTCCAACCCATCATAGACTACCAGAGACTCCAGATTTGGGCCCAGGTGCGGCAGGCCCTGCCGACATTACCTTCGGGCCCTGACCAGGCTCAGCTCTGCACTGTGACTCGGGCGCAGCCACCCCACGGGGAAGCAGACGCCCCCACAGGGAGCTGGGACACGACACAGTCCAAGGCAGGACCCCTCGCGTCCCCGACAAAGGACCGGCTGAGAAGCCATGACACCTTCCTTTGTGACCTTTTATTTTTTTATTTTTGTTATTGTTGTTTTCCGCCTCTCGTCCCAGGCACATATCCACATGCACAGCCGTGGTCTCCGAGCAGGGAAGTCGATTTGCGCCGCCAGTTGCCTTCACGGAAACTATCTGGGCGGGGGGCGGGGAGAGAGAGAGAGAAAAAAAAGAAAAAACGCCATCGAATGGACCAATCAGAAGCGAGCGACGCCCCGCCATCGACGTGCGTCCAAGGTTTGGCGACGTGTGCACGTCGGCCGGCCACGAGCGACGCAGCACTTAAAATTCATGGCTCGCGTCGATCATGTGATCGACGGCGCTCATCGACGCGAGAGCAAACGTGGAGGCATAAATTAGGCTTTAACCTTCAATGGAAGCAGCACTCACTGACCCACTACTTCTTGGTTGTCCCGGACGCGCCTCACACCCTTTTCGTGGGTGCAGATTTGCTTGTTCGTCTTGCCGTCCATGTGGACACCATCAACAACGTGCTTTGGTCCCTCACCAACTCGGAACCTCTAGCTTGTGTTCCCAGTCTTCCAAACATGAAGTCCGGACAGACCATCCCAGATGCTTGCGAAGTCTTAAACGAGGATGAAGTGATCGCTCCGGCGACCACTATCAACATTCCGGTTCGCTTGGTGGCGCGAGCTAACCAGGTCTTGAATGCTAGCTCCGCCTTCTTTCAACCTTCAGCGGAATTCATGAACCTGTCGTTACTCTTGGAGGCCACGCCCATCGTGGACGCCTCTCTCACCACTCTGATCTTGGTTCACAACCCCCTTTCGTACGACGTTCGCATACCAAAAGCGACCCGTCTGGGCCTGCTCATCCGTTCCGACTTCCACGACTTCACTCTAACGGTGCCTGTGGTTGGACACATTCCATCTGACTTGTTCTTGACTGAAGACACCGGTGGCCGAAGACTCACCAGGCCATCTCAGCTTGTTACGGTCAACCCTGCCGGTCCCACCAACGATGAAGACATCGTCCGAGTGGACCTGGGGACAGACCAACAACTGGTGATTTATGCCTTGAGCGCGTTGCCTCCAACGCCTTCTAGCATTCCCTCTGGAAACCCAGAGAAACCTCAACCAACCACGACTCCAAATGGGGACCTTCAACCGTACCCAGAGTTCGAGGAGCACCTCCAAGAAGTTCTGCACCGCGCCGACGCGCTCCGGTCCGAACAGGACCGCGAACGGTTGCGCACCGTGTTAATGAAATACACACCCTCTTTTGCCAAGGACTCTTTGGATTGCGGGTTGACGGCACTACATGTAGTCCGCATCCCGACTCAGCCCGGCGCTCCTCCAACTTTCGTGCGCTAGACAAGATTCCGATAGCTTCTTACGAACCAGTACAGAAGACTATCGACGCCATGCTGGAAAAGGGCATCATTCGCCCCTGTAACAGCACCTATTCGGCTCCATTGTGGCCAGTCTTGAAGCCAAACAGTACATGGAGACCAACCATTGACTATCGCAAACTGAACCAACAGGTTCCTCTTTCGCGATGGCCCATGACACAACTTGAACAGGAACTTCCCAAGGTTCGAGATGCCAAATTCTTCACCACCATCGATGTGGCTTCGGGGTTCTGGACGATCCCAGTAGATCCCAGGGATCAATACAAGTTGGCATTCACCTTTGGCAACAAACAGTACACTTTCAACCGGTGTCCATTCGGCTACGCCAACTCGCCAGCCGAATTTAACATCTTCCTCAACAAGGCGTGCCCTGATGCCGCCGCCAGGGGCAACCTCATTTATGTCGATGACATTATGATGAGGAGCTCCTCTTTGGATGACCACTTGATGGAAATCGACCACGTTCTTGGACAGCTGTCTTCTGCAGGTGCCAAACTGTCCCTCCTGAAAGGTCAGTGGTGTCGCACGAAGGTCAACTACGTGGGGATCTTGGTTGGGCCGAACGGGATTGAACCACAATCCAGCCGTATTCAAGGCCTTCTTGACATCAAAACCCCCACCGATGTGTCAAAATTGCGCAGCTTCCTTGGCGTGTGCAACTATTCGCGCCAGTTCATTGAACACTTTGCTGACATAGCACGCCCTCTTACTAACCTGCTGAAGAAAGATATGCCCTTCGATTGGGGTGACGAACAAAACAACGCGATAAATATGCTGAAACAAAAGCTGGGCTCCGCCCCCTGTCTCGCGTACCCCGATAGCAACAAGGAATTTTTCTTGGAAGCAGGATTCTCCGACCATTGTTTGAGTGCGGGTCTATACCAAATGTACGACCAGGATAAACGCGTCGTGGCGTACGCCAGTAAAACGTTGAACGGCCCTGAGTTGAAATACTCCGACTGCGAAAAAGCCCTGCTTTCCACAGTATGGGCAATCAAACATTTCTCAAACTACATTGGATGTCAAAAAGTAACGATTGATACTAACCATCATCCGGTTACTTTTCTTAACAACCAACGCATTCGAGACGGTGTCGTAACGAACGCGCGCATTGCCGGCTGGCTTATGGCGTTAAAAAGTTACGATGTTCGAGTCCGGTACGCGAAAAACGCAAAGTTACCGCTGGGTACCGATCTAGCGATTTGCCAGAACTGTGTGTCAACTTCCCCGACCCCGCCGACAGACGTCGCCGTGGCACCGATGCCGGAATTCACGCGTCACCGCTATTTTGAGGAACATGTCTGCAAAGACATGCCTACAGCTTACGTGGATGGCTGCTCTTACCACCACCAAACCCAGCTGCAGGCTGGGGTGGGCATCGCTTGGGTCGACGACACACCGTGCAAACCACTGCAATTCCAATTGGGCCCCCACTCTTCTCAATATGCGGAAATCGCTGGCATCCTGATTACACTCAAATTAGCAGTTCAACACGGTGTCACGGTGCTGGTTATCTGCACTGACTCAAACTATGCCCGCCTCGCCTTCACCTGTCATCTACCGGTGTGGCGTCGAAATGGTTTCCTTACGTCAGCAAAGAAACCCGTTAAACACCGCGACCTCATTTTGACATGCGACCATTTGGTTTCCTCCAATGATATGCATGTCTATTGGAAAAAGGTCCGGGGACACTCAAAAGTCCCAGGACCTGACAAACATTTTAACGACCTAACGGACACGTTAGCCAAACAAGGGGCCCTCAACGGGACTCCTTGGACATTTGATACAGCTTGGCTGCCCACCCAGCCCACCCTGGAGGTCCACGTTCTCACGCACCGCCGCGCTGCGGCCGCCGCTGAGTCTCGCGACGCCCCCACACAGATCCCTACGGGGCCCGTGGCGTGCGTACCGCCCGTCCGAACCTCCGACTTGGTCGCCCAACAGGCCGGCGACCCCGCGCTTTTCAGAATAATTCAGCACCTTTCTGATCCTGTCGCCAACCCCGTGTCGCCTGACGCGTTGAGCAACGACAGCGACCTCAAAGACTTGCTCTCCGTGCTGCAAAGGCTGCGTCTCGTTAAAGTCCTTCTGGTTTATGACTCCGCGTCTCCGCCTGCCCTGCGGTTGGTGGTTCCACGGAGCCAAAGGGGGGTCTTGCTAACATACGCCCACGACGCGCCTTATGCAGGCCACCGCGGATTCAAGGCCACTGTCACCGCACTACAACAGGTGGCATACTGGCCGCGCATGCATAATGATGTAGCAACCTACATCAAAGGATGCCTGGTTTGCTGCCAGTTTCAGCCAGCAAACCCGAGTCACCGAGCACCACTCCAACAGAAAGGAGTCAACTTCCCATGGTCTGATCTCCAAATTGATTGGGTGGGACCACTGGTCAGATCTCTGAGAGGGAACAAATACTTTCTTACAGTAGTTTGCGCGTTCACCAAGTGGGTAGAATGCCTGCCCGCTCCAAACGACACCGCACACACCACTGCATGCCTGCTGATGAACCACGTGTTCTCCCGTCTTGGGTTGCCCTCACGGGTTAACTCAGACAGGGGAACCCACTTCACAGCCGAGGTGATGCAACAACTTTGGCAAATGCTCGGAATCAAGGCCCAGTTGCACATTAGCCATCACCCGCAGTCATCAGGACAGGTGGAGCGGACTAATCGCACCGTGGTAAATTTGCTGAAAAAGTTTGTTGTTTCCAACCATCGGGACTGGGACACCCGACTCCCACTGATCCTCATGGCAATTCGAGCCACCCCTCACGAATCCACAGGGGTGGCCCCCTTTGAAATGATGACCGGACGGCGAATGACGCTCCCCCTGCACCTGATGTATCAGCCAGGAGAAACAAACCTAGCCACGGCATACACGTACTCCCAGTACGTGGAGGACTTGCAAGCCCACCTCCGAGCCACGTTTGCATTTGCTCAACAACAGCTCAAACAAAGTGCAGAAGGTCAGAAAACCTACTACGATAGGAAAGCCTCACGAACCGAGTTCGAAATAGGTGATCGAGTATGGTACTACTTGTTCGCGCAACCAAATGCTACTACTCCGCGTGCCCAGAGGGGCATCGCCCGAAAATTTCTTCCCCGGTGGTCAGGACCATACGAAATCGTCGACAAACTGTCAACCGTCGCCTATCAAATTAGGATGAATAAAGGACGTCAGGGGGACCAACTAAGATGGGTCCACCGAAATCAGATCAAAAGTCACTGCGGTTTTGAACGTCTGGGAACGCGATCGAGCGAATCTCAGGACCAGCATACGCGCGAAACTGACAAAGGGGGGTCACCAGCTGACTCCGAGTCAGCGGCCCAACCGACACCCTCGACAGACGCGCCAAACTCCGTCGACCGACCTAGCTGAGTATCAGACGTGCAAAAGGGGGGTCAACACCCCGCTGCACCTACCGAACCCCTAAGTGATACCATACTGAGCGACGCTAATCCGCTTGTCTTTGTTGGTGGCTAGAGGATGGTGTGATATGATGACGACCCTGATGTTGTGCATGACCGCTGTGGTGAACTGACCAGAAACGGTTGAACCCGGACTTGCAGCGGAAATTGCCTTGATTGAATAACCAGGATTGCTTACGAATGATTGCGAGAAGTTAGCATACTGTGTTTTTCTACTTATTTGCAGACGCTTGGTGCAACACGTAAGGATAGGGTCCTAGCTGTAACACCAATAGCATTATGCAGAATTAGACTAGACAACTACAAAACGATTTGCAACTCAAATTCAAAAGATTATTTACACTCAAGGTGTTATAATACTTATGAATAGTATGCTGCGTGAAATCAGTTTTTGCTAACTATAAAAAGCTCCCCCGTACTTAAGGCCTTCAAAAGCAGGTCAGAGTACTCTTTTTAAAGCGTTAGTGAGTCTAGCTAATCTAACTAAGCCCCTTTGCCTTCCTTCCCTTAGTCTAGCGTGACTGCCGAGGATACTCTGATTTTTTTTTTTCCTTTCATTTCTTTTTCTCCCCTCCTCCCCTTTTTTTTTCCCTTTTCCTTCAGTTATTCTTGGATAGCGCACGACTTTTTGGGCGTTTAATTACGCTATAGGAAGATGCGATAGCTAAGTACCTAGCAACAATAGTGTCGCGCTAACCGACCTAAGACTTCTTTTTTTTTTTATGACGAACACCCCCAGGGGGTGGAGATTTGCACCGACACGCAGGTGCCTGAGACAACCTCCCTATTTTTATAAGAGAGTTATAGCCTGAGTATAGTCCCGGGTTTTTTGAGTTTTAGAAGGCGAAAGCCTCTTTCTCGTTCTCTCTCTCTCTCTTCTTTAATTTGCTGTTCGTTTCCCCTAGTTACTCATAATATGATACTAGCCTTATAGCCTTAGGAAAAGTTTTCTTCCTTTTCTTTTGTTTGGAACTTCGCGTCTTGCGTCTTTCCCAGGCCCGCGCCTGTTTTGGGACCCGAGTCCCTCAGTTAGCTGACACAGTACCAAGTTAGACACACTGTTAACTGAATACACATAGAGACACATTGAAAACACACAGACATACCCTGCATACACATAACCAGGCAGAGGTTAGGGAAAAGTGGCACCAGTGGTATGCCTTGAGTGTTGCAGCAGAGCGTGAGTGGGACTCCGGCCGTCTGACCGTGGCCTGGACCCTGGCCACGCATCATCTGGACCCGCCAACCTGGACATCCTGAAGATTCATCCCGCTTGACGAAGGGGGGTCTGTAACAACTATTGCCTAAGTTCCACTCTACCCTCTAATTTTTTTTTAGTTTGCTTCTCCTAAAGCAAATTCTCTGCAGTGCATGAATATTC
>NC_135419.1:29662822-29675322 GCF_051991245.1 Festucalex cinctus | reverse complement strand
GTTATTCACTCAGGATTGATAGGTGGATGAAAACGGATTGGCCTCATGATAAGAAGACAGTGAACAAACCTAGGTGAATCCACTTTGATATATCGGCTTAACTAATTCCCGTCTCCTCGCGCTGACGCCTTAGAGCCGGTGAGGGAAAAGGGGAATTTCTAACCCTTTGATCGGAGAGTCGATCAGGACATAATTCCCGATTTTAAGTCCTGCGGGTAAGTGGAAGTTGACACTTGCTAAGCTATCATTAGCATGCTAACTTAGCACTAGCATGCTAACCTCCTGTTGATTTCAGGTCACTTCCTGTTCAAATCAGGTCAGTTCCTATTGAAATTGGGTCAGTTCCTATTGAAATCAGGTCACTTCCTGTTGATAATAGGTCACTTCCTGTTGAAATTGGGTCACTTCATGTTAAAATCAGGTCACTTCCTGTTGATATTAGGTCACTTTGGGGCCACTTCCTGTTGAAATTGGGTCACTTCCTGTTGAAATCAAGTGACTTCCAAGTCACTTCCTTTTGATATCAGGTCATTTCCTGTTGGGGCATTTCCTGACAAGAATCCTAGGTGTACCTAATGAATTGGCCAAGATGGCCGCCACACTGGGGGGCCAGGTTGGCGAGAATCCTGGGCAGATCTAATCATTTGTCTAAAATGGCCGCCGTGCATGGTAAGATGGAAGAGCTCATGGCGTGAATTACTGGAATATATATTGAAGTTGGAATGAAGTAAATCGGATGAATAATGTGGAAGTAAATTGAAAATGTATAATGTGGGAATAATCGGCTACGAAATCGGAAATTGTGAATTTTGTAACTGAAGAGCTGGAATCGCTCATAGCATGAAATCCTGGAATGTACTGAAGTTGGAATGAAGTAAATCGGATGAATAATGTCGAAGTAAATGGAAAAGTATAATGTGGGAATAATCGGTTATGAAATCGGAAATTGTGAATTTTGGAACGGAAAGGCTGGAATAGCTCAGCATGAAATACTGGATTATACTGAAGTTGGAATGAAGTATACTGAAGTTGGAATGAACAATAATGTGGAAGTAAATAGAAAGCGTAAAATGTGGGAATAATCGGCCACGAAATCGAAAACTGTAAATTTTGGAACTGAAAAGCAGGAATCGCTCATAGCATGAAATACTGGAATGTACTGAAGTTGGAATGAAGTCAATCGGATGAATAATGTGGAAGTAAATATGAAATGTAGAATCTCCAAAATGTAGAATGTGGGAATAATCGGCTCCGAAATCGGAAAGTGTGAATTTGGGAAATGAAAAGCTGGAAGAGCTCATGGTGTGAATTACTGGAAAATATTGAAACTGGAATGAAGTGAATCGAATGAAAAATGTGGAAGTAAATGTAAAATGTATCATCTCCCATTAAAAATAAAAGGGAAAAATCGGGTACGAAATTGGAAATTGTGGGTAAACAGTGAATATTTGGAATAAACAAAATGCACCCAAGCATGTCATGAATATTTGGAATATGTTAAAATTGGAATGACGAAAATCGGATGAATTATGTGGAAGTCGTTACACGTCAAAAAAGTGGGCGGAATCAGTTGAAGAAGAAGAAGAAGAAGAAGAAGAAGAAGAAGAAGAAGAAGAAGAAGAAGAAGAAGAAAGAATGAATAACATATGTGTGAAGGCCACCAGCCTTCACACAACTAGAAAATGCCATTTCTGGAGAAATGGCGTGTGAAGGCTGGAGAGCTGAATGAAAACCTGTGGAATGATTTCGAATGATATTGAATAATGGTGAATGATATTGAATGATGTTGAATAATATTGAATGATGTTGAATGATATTGAATGAGGTTGAATGGTGTTGAATGACATTGAATGATGGTTTATGATATTGAATGATGTTGAATAATATAACATATAATAATAATATAACATTAGCATTGGCATGCTAACTTAGCATTAGCATTAGTATACTAATGTAGCATTAGCATTAGCACTTCTGGGTCACTTCCTATGGAAATCAAGTCACTTCCTGTTGATATCGGGTCACATCCTGTTGATATCAGGTCACTCCCAGGTCACTTCCTGTTGAAATTGGGTCACTTCCTGTTGAAATCTGGTAACTTCCTGTTGATATTAGGTCACTTCCTGTTGAAATCGGGTCACTTCCTGTTGAAATCAGGTGACTTCCAAGTCATTTCCTGTTGATATCAGGTCAATTCCTGTTCAGGTAGGGGCATATCACATGGGCAAGAATCCCAGGCGTACCTAATCAATTGGCCAAGATGGCCGCCGCCACGAGTGGGCGACGGGGCAAAAATCCTAGGTGTACCTAATGAATTGGCCAAGACGGCCGCCGCCCTGGGGGGCCAGGCTGGCGAGAATCCTAGGCAGATCTAATCATTTGTCTAAAATGGCCGCCGTGCGTGGTAAGATGGAAGAGCTCATGGCGTGAATTACTGGAATATATTGAAGTTGGAATGAAGTAAATCGGATGAATAATGTGGAAGTAAATGGAAAATGTATAATGTGAGAATAATCGGGTACGAAATCGGAAATTGTGAATTTTGGAACTGAAAAGCTGGAATAGCTCATAGCATGAAATACTGGAATGTACTGAAGTTGGAATGAAGTAAATCGGATGAATAATGTGGAAGTAAATGGAAAATGTATAATGTGGGAATAATCGGCTACGAAATTGGAAATTGTGAATTTTGGAACTGAAAACCTGGAATAGCTCATACCATGATATACTGGAATGTACTGAAGTTGGAATGAAATAAATTGAATGAATAATGTGGAAGTACATGGAAAGTGTAGAATGTGGGAATAATCGGCTACAAAATCGGAAATTGTGAATTTTGGAACTGAAAAGCTGTAAGAGCTCATGGCCTGAATTACTGGAATATATTGAAGTTGGAATGAAATCAATCGGATGAATAATGTGGAAGTAAATGGAAAATGTATAATGTGGGAATAATCGGCTACGAAATCGGAAATTGTGAATTTTGGAACTGAAAAGCCGGAAGAGCTCATTGCGTTAATTGCTGGAATATTTTAAAGTTGGAATGAAGTAAATCGGATGGAAAAAAGTGGAAATAAATGTGAAATGTAGAATATCCCGATTGGAATGAATGGGGAAAAATCGGGTACGAAATCGGAAATTGTGAGTAACACGTAAATATTTGGAATAAACAAAATGCACCCAAGCATGACGTGAATATTTGGAATATGTGTTAAAATTGGAATGACGAAAATCGGATGAATTATGTGGAAGTAGTCACGTCAAAAAAGTGAGCGTAATAAGTTGAAGAAGAAGAAGAAGAAGAAGAAGAAGAAGAAGAAGAAGAAGAAGAAGAAGAAGAAAGAATTAATAACATGTGTGAAGGCCTCCAGCCTTCACACAATAAATAATGAATACACAATAACACACAATAATAATAATAAAGGTTGAATAACATATGTGTAAAGGCTTCCAGCCTTCACACAATTATCGCCAAGCCCTACTGCTAATGCTGCAGTGTAATATGCCCCATCTAGAAAAGTAAAGTACTATCTTCATAGACCTGCTTTGTACCCATTATCCAGTTAAGGGTCACAGGTTTGCTGGAGCTATTTCAATTTATCCATTCATTCATGTTAAAATTCTGATGGTACATTGACGTTTGTGTATGCGTCTGTAACTCACTGTTTTGCCATCCACGCAGAATGTTCAAAAGCCAGTTCAGCACTCCCAATTTTCTTCTTACAAAGATCAATGTGCTTTCTGAACTGTGAAATAGCATCAAGTGGCGTATTGTGATGGAAACACAGACGGCACACCTAAAGAAAAAACAAAGAATATAACATGTTTGCTTCACAGTAGCACATTAAAACCCAATAGGCAGTCAAATATGTTTGTCTCGTAGTATAATGGGTTCAATGCAAAGGAAGCGACAACAGCGAAATGTGAACCTCATTGCCTCCCAGGTCAAACTCAACACTCAGGATGTGATAAGCAGTCGCGACGGTGGCAGCGACAGATGGCACCCTGTTGCGTTGCTTGTTTACAACAGATTTGATTGGCTATTAACTTGGAGGGAATCTAAAGATTTAATTGAAAACAGAAGTGCTGCAAAGGCCAATAAAATAATAGTTTCCAAATAATACAGTATTGTCAGTAATTGTCTTGTTACTTGGATTTTGAAATTGACCCTCGAAGCATTGCGGTTCAAGGTGGCTCGCTTGAATCATCCTCACTCGACTTCAAAATCATATTAGGTCACTAATTAAGGACGCTAAGAAACCACTAGTTAATTAGCCTGTTATTGGATGATATGGCACAAGTCTCCGGCATTATCAACTAGCCATTAATAGGATTGCAACATTGATAGCGTAAACGTTGACAGTGTTTGGTGAGCTGTGAGGTTTATTGTTCTTTATTTGGATCTACCACATATACTTACTGGGGTCCTAAAGGTGCAAATTCAGAAAAAAAAGTCAATCCGATATAGACTTTCTATTAATCTATTAAGGCTGACATACATTAAGAAGAAAGATGGGTGACAAATCATTTTGGTTTTTTTTGTTTTTTTAACTTAAATACAATCAATGGTCCATCTATTCATTTATGTTTACAATACAATACCTAATAGTGTTGCCACGGTACCAAAATTCTGACTTTGTGACTGTAACAATGAGTGACCTCATCCCAGCCACATTTTTTTTTTCCTTTTTCTCCCTCTCCACTGATGGATGGTCTATTCCTGTTGTGTCTCAAAACCAGACGTCCAGGTGTTAGTTCTAATAAGATTCAGCTGACTCCACATGGAAGTTACACGTAACAAGAGTGACTCCCAGCGGTCGCCATCAGAATTACCCTCATGAATTCTGCACGTTTATAATAAACCTCAATTGTGCCATTTTTAACATAAACTGACTCTGTAAAGTACCAGAATGATACCAAGTGATTCATTTTGTTTTCTTGGTATAAAAAAGTATTTAGTCAAAAATAACTGGAAAAATTTAAATTTATCAGATTTTAGTAACAATCACAATCACAAAAGAATGAATTAAATTACATGTTTAAAACAGAAGCATGTCTGAATGGGGTGTTTTGAAAAAGTCCTACCAGACAGATACAGACCTTGTAGTTAATGAATCCTGCCAATGTTTTGATCTCCAGCATATTTGACTCATGAGCTCTCAGTTCGTGGACAAGACTGTAGGAGGTTCTGTAGTGCCTGCATGCAAAGACAAAATTTAAATGTACACACATACTATCACTCTTTTACTCATTAATAACTTACTTTAATGCATTTTGGGTGTCTTGCTTAAGCTCACTGAAGAAAGCAATTTTGAACTGATGCCGGACAAACAGCAGCTAGAAACAGGAAGTTAAAATGTAAGTAAAAGTACAGTATATGGTTTATTTCCAGGATTTAAATATTATACAGTAAAACTACAGAAGCAACAAGAAGTCACCTCATCCCCGTTTCTCATTGCAGGTTTTGGGATTTAAAAAAAAAAAAACAAAAAAAAAAAAACACATCAAATAACATTTAAAACCTTTCCCCGCCATTATTGTGACATACAAGTTTGGAGTTTCTTTTTGCCAGAGAAAACTTCTTTTTTTTTTTTTTTTTTTTTTTTTTTACCAAGAAAGAATTATCTTCCCTTTCTGACAGTTTCGACTGTCACTTCTGCCTTCGCCGGAGCTGTCACACATTGCTTGTGTGACGTGTCTAAAAACAGTTGATGGGGTCAGGAAAACCTTTCAAAAAAAGGCTCCCCTCCCCGACCAAATCGTGCACCACCCCCCAACTTGGCATATGGCTGGAAAAAATAAACTCCAAAATTTGTTCAAAAGTAGACAAGATGAATGCCATAGAACTTTTGAAAAATATAAAAGGGGAGAAGTAAAGTAACATCAGGCAAGTGAAATATTGTGCTTGCGCACATGTGCACTTCTTCCTTTTTTAACTGGACAGCACATACCTGTCACCTTTTAAAGTACTGCTGAATAAACATGAATTATGTTTAGCTGTCCTAGCAAGCTTTTACTAGCATTATTATTCTTTTGTGACTAGTAAAAGCCTGAAGGTTCTGTGCCTTAACACTGACTGGTAACTAGAGCCAGAGCTTCAATTGGGGTGAGGTAACGATTGTATCTGTAGAAATTATTCTCCGAAATGACTTACATATTTGTGGGCCTAAACGAGCATGAAAATTTACCAAACTTAGTGAATATTTTGATATTTCAAAGTTGTCATAAATGATGAAAATAAAATGGCTCTGTAGTGCCCCCTAAAAAACGCCCTATCCCCCAACATTTGACCTCGGGATATCAAAATTGGGAATAGCACCCCGAGACGTACAAAATAAGAAGAAACAATATCTATCCTACAATGTGTAGGAAGTCAGCTATGATTTTTTATTTTTTTGAATGGCCAATTTTGGCCTTTTTTTGCAAATTCACAGGGGTCATACTTTTACCGTTTTTCCCTAAAGGATTAAACCAACTGACTTCAAAGAGAACAACAGGGGAAAAAAAAATCTTGAGTTGTCGAAATACTACTCCCCCTGGTAGGGAATTAAAATTTTGCATTCCAGATTTCCTTTGCCACAAAAGAGGACATGCTTAGCAACTACAGTACATGCTTAAAAAAAAAAAAAATCCCAAACTTGGCATGTATATTAATAGTCATGGCCTGAAGATATCAATATGATAATATTCTGTTAAACATATAGCGTCACCTTAACCTGGCAATAGCCTGATGGATGTGCTTCACTCAAATGAGATCTCCACTCCACAATATCCATCTGGTACTTCTCCACAGTAATTTGGTCAAGAAAGGCGGGACATTCTGTAAAATAATTTGAGCTGACTGGACGATGCGTCATTCTACACGATTGTTTTAACCAATCACGGCCATGGGTGAAAATTTCGTCTTCGTTCTTGCCGAAGGGGGGGAAAGCACGAACATCTTACCAGCTGGAAATGTACAAAGCGCCCCTCGCTCGTCAACATTCAACAAGAAAACGGTGTGTAATTCTGTGAGAACAGAATTAATTGCAGCGTCCATTCGTCCATGTTAGGTTTGTTTGTTAGCTCCGGTGTCGATGCTGGCTTCCTAATTTTGTCACAGTTGCATATCCCGCCCCCAAACACAATGTCGCTCTGTGATTGGTCCGAACTATCAGCGGAAATCAACGGGAGCGGTACAAGACATATTCTCCTGCGTTTGTGAACTGAGAAATACCGCAAGAATTCATCTTGCGAGAGCAAAGTTAGTGTCACCTGGCAAGATTTATTTTATTTTTTTTACATTTTTTTATCTACTGCGCCAAGCTTATTTGTATGGATCAGGTTCCAAATTTGTCAGAAAATCATTAAGATGCCGATTATACTGAATATGGTGACTTCAGCAAAGGTTGTGGCTATTACAGTGCAACAAATCCTGATGATTTGCCGAGACAATGAAAGGTGCTGTAACTTTACCAAAATGATCCAATCTTCTCAAAATTCCACAGATTTTAATCACTGACCAGGCCAGAAGACATCTTCAAACTTATATTTCAGCGTTGTGATAGCAACACCTACTGAAAAAAGGAAATAATTGTTTTTTTTCTTTTATTTTTTTTTTCTCCGAGCTGGTTAACTAGATCTGCCTCATATTTGCTTAGTTTGCTTGTTTAGTGATGTTGAAACACAAATTCTTCACGAAACGCTGTTGCCATGGCAGCATGCTGATTTGGGGGGTCTAAACATGCACGAAAACTTGTGAAAATTTTCCGGCACTTCAGGCCCAACAAAATCAGCAATATTTTACAAGTGTGTTGTGCAATTAAAAAAAAACAATTAGCGCCACATACAATTTTTTTAATGAAGAAGCCCCGTTTTTACATTTCGCCAAGATCTACAAAAAGTTGGAGGCATATGAAACTGCTGAAGACCTACAAAAAAAAGTCTGTTGAAGTCTGCCATTTTGAATTTCTTTTTAAATTTGCTATTGCCGTGAAAAAAAGTTGGTATGATCACATCGAGTTGGAATTTCACAAATTTGATGACAGTTCAGGCCTGAAACATCTACAAACTTATTTTGCATCATATTTCATGTTTGCGCAGAGGAGGCCTTCATGATGTTGAACACACAAGCATTGTGACTTTATTTAATTTTTTTGTGAAACGCTGTTGCCGTGGCAACGCAATGTTCGCCAAAAACCAAAAGAACACTGATTTTGAGGGTCTTTAGCATTGACGGCAACTCATGAAACTTTGCACACAGGTCTGGCAAAATAATCAATATTTTAGTAGTTAATAGTGCAAGAATGGCTCAGTAACGCCCCATGGATTTATATATATTATAGATGGATGGATAGATGGATAGATAGATGGATGGATGGATAGATAACAGAGAGAGAGAGAGAGAGAGAGAGAGAGAGAGAGAGAGAGAGAGAGAGAGAGAGAGAGAGAGAGAGAGAGAGAGAGAGAGAGAGAGAGAGAGAGAGAGAGAGAGAGATTTTTTTTTAAATGAAGCAGCCCCGGTTGCATGTGTCACCAAGATCACGATATGTTGGCGGCATATTAAACAGCCCTGGACCTACAATAAAGTGCCTTGGAGCCACATGCTAAACCCAACAGGAAGTCTGCCGTTTTGGATTTAGCTTCAAATTTTTGGCCTATATAGGTCACATGTTAAAGAACTCCCACAGTTTTTATCCAATTGATTTGAATCTGTGGCTGTTTCATCTAAAGATGTTCCTGATGAAAAATAAAAGCATATCTTTTTATTTCACCAAATGCTGTTGCTGTGACTACGCAGTGTTTGCCAAGAAAATTTATGCCGGTTTGGGTGATCTAAACATGCGTGACAACTCATGAAATTTTGAATACACATCAGACCTGGCAAAAAAAAAAAAAAAAATCCGTAAAGGTTTATTGTGCCATTTTCAAAAAAATGAAATTACAATGTGTCTATACCCCAACATGCAAGTACTACCTAAGTGTCCCGGCCTGCGAGGGCCCAAAATACCTGGTTGCAGCTCAGTTTTCTTCTTAACTTTTCATCAATTTTAGATGGACGTCCTGTTCTTGGTAGTAAAACTGTGGTGCCGTTTTGTTTTCCATTTGATAATATTGGCAATGTTCCTCGTATATTTAATGTTTTGGACAGCTTCATTCATTTAAGGTAAATAAAGGCACTTAAAATGGTGACAGGTGTGTGATCTGATTTATAGTTGTGATGAAAGGTTTACATACACTTGTGAAGAACAATGTCATGGCTCACCTGAGTTACCAATATTTCTACACCTCTGAAAGAGTGATTGGAACAGATACTTCTCTCACAAAACAAAAATAAAATAAAATAAAAAATTGTTTGGTTCTTTTATGACCTTATTATTGGTTAACAGAAAAAGTGACCAAATCTGCTAGGTCAGAAATATACATACAGCAACATGAATTTGCAATTTTGGTGACTTTTCAATGAAACAAACTTCATACCACTGCCTCTTAACATCTTGTGTGTGATTTTGAGTGACTGCGACTTCTCTGAGGCCATTGAAATAGTGCTCATTGGACAGCAATGCCCACAAACACTACAATGGACATGCACAAAATAATGACCCCTCAGTTGCACCCAACACTGTCTCATGAGTAGGTGAATGAAGATATAGTGTTAGTGTTCTGAGTACCTTGTAGCACTATACACATGTGAAAGCTCATTACCATTTAGCACATTGGCAGTTATGAGATTGTGCACATTATCTAAACTGTATTAATTTTACTTCCCTAATCTAATGTATATCATTTCTTTCAATTGAGTTGTACAGATTTTAGGTCACAGTAATGCTTGGAAAACTTTGTAAATGATCTTTGTCTTATTATTATTTTTTTGCAAAATATTAATTAAAAAAAAAAACATCTTAACAAGGGTGTGCAGACTTTTTATGTCTACTGGAGGGTTGCTTCCCATTTACTTTTTTTCCTTACCTGATGTGTTGTCTTGTTTAGAAACTCCTTGTGTGATTTAACTCGACGAATTTCATTGTAATAGTACGTCTGAGCATGTTCATAAAAGGCATTCTCCAACCTAGAATTTCAAACAAATATAATTTTAAAACACAAATTAATGCAAATGAAAGTCTACACATCTGTTAAAATGCTATTTCAGGTGATATAGAAGTTACAACGTACTGAATAATAAATAATATACAACTTAAATAAATGAAGGTAATGCCATGTCAAGCAACTACACTGCTGTATAAAGAGAATTGTTTAGGATTCCAGACACCTTCATATGAGGTAACTAACAGAAATGAAATTTGAGCGTCCATCATTTGGCAATCGTCAACAGTCAGGACACCCTTCCGTTGTTTTCAAACCTAACCTTAACCTCAGGCTCACATGGAGCTGCATGATACCTAGTTGTAGAAACAATGCATTGCATAATGTAACAATGTTTTGCAACATTTTGCAGGTCTGACAAAAATGCTTTAGTGAGATTGGATCCTTTCTCATTTGAGTACACTCTAGCTAGGGCTTCGACATGAAAGACAATGTTCTCATCTGAATCACAGTTTCTACCAATGGGTAAATATTTCTCAATTGTAGCCATAGCAGCACCAGATGTACACTCTGAGTTTTACCGTAAAGCTCAGATGACTTGTCTGACACCTTAACAACTCTGCCAATAGACCCAAATTGTGTTTAAAACTCAAATTTCCTCGTCAACTCCAGTATTTGTCAAACATGATACAATAACAGAATTAGGAACCTTAATGCCTTCTCTCTCAATCACATACATTTTTTTTTTTTTTTGTAAAATTTCGACAAATATCAAATCACACTTGTAGGACACTTTTCGTCACACTGACTTATTACTTAACTCAAAGCTCCTGGCTAGCTCGCCACATTTTTCCGTGTAACCCACTTCAGAGTATGTACACTTCACTTCTAGGTTCGTCAGAGCTGACCCGGGATTTACACTGGAAGCGGTTGCGGTGCGGCTGCGGTGCGGTTGCGGTGCGTTCCGGCGACGCAAGCAATTAGATCATATTCATTCGAATGGTGCAGTTTACACCGCTTGCGTGTGCGTTGCGTGTCGACTGCGTCTCAGCTGTGGCGTGCCACAGCCCTTCCGCAAGGATAGAGCTATTTTCTATTTTTGCCGGATGCCGCAGCGGTAGGCCTCCGGCAAATGGCAAGCTAGCACAAAACACATCGAGCGGGACAGGAAGACCGACGTAGTTTCAAAATAAATTTCCGGTTACCTTTCAAGATAAAACACTCGCCAGCTCCTATTTCGCAAGCATGTTAGCAAAACGTGATGTGGGCGTAGACGGGCCTGGAGTTAACGTGCGAGGTGCTCATTCACAGTTTAGACAACAGCGAACATGGACGAGGAGAGATTTATATTGGAGGTAGAAAGCCACAAAATAATAAAAGTCCACCTCTCTTTCTGCTTCTCTATTGAGCACAGACTTTCTGTGTGTTTGTCGGTTTTAATGCCACATGATCGCGCGCGGTCACGCGAGACACGGCGGGAAGTGGTCGGCGACGGAGCTGCCAGACCGCAGCTGGGCGGAGCCGGTGTGGATTGGCCAAAAAATTGACGCGTCCAGAGCACGCAGTCAAGACGCACCGCACCGCAGCCACACCGCACACGCAACTGGTGTAAATCCCGGGTGAGAGTTTAAGTAATAACGGAGTGACACAGGATTAACATTGCAAAATTTTAACTTTTAGTTTGAAGAGCATACGTAACAGTTTACAGCATGTGCACAAGACTAGGACCAATAACTAAAGCAATAAAATAAAAAGAAAATGTCCTTTTCCAAGTGTTCCTTGCAGAAATTGTTCCATGCGAATCCAATTTTGTCCAAGTCAAAAGTCAAGGGGGAATAGTCAAAGTCATAGCATGCCTCCAAAGGTGATCTTGTTGTCCGTCAATAAGATTATCACAATCCTACCACAAGGCGCTGGTTAGGAAGTGTGGCAAACGTTCCTTGTTCGTCGTAGGTAGCTCGCCATCAAACGGATCACTGTTGCAACTTATCGGAAGACTGAAGCTTCACCAATCTTTATTGCATCACAAAAAAACTGACCAAGGAAGAGGTTTTCCACCCAAAAAGCATGGCAGTAAAAAGTCTCCTTCTGAATTCCCGAACTTCGTTTTTCTTGGTTTACATCCAAAATACACGGAAGAAATCAGAAGCCAGTGCACATTTGTATTTGCGAAGTTAAGATTCAGTGAATATTTCAGAGCACAACTTCCGGTTTCTTTACAAAATAAACTTCCGGTTTTCAAAATAAAATTACATACGACTCAAAAATAAAATACAGTCTGTGCAAATAATGACTGGAAATTAATAAAGATGATTTGTTAACCCCTTTTAGGTGGGTTACAATAACATGTTATGCAATTCCAAAGTCCTCGTTTGCGAGACCAATTAGAAATAAGAGTCATTGTAGACATTGATGTGCCATCAATTGCAGTGGAGATGACTGATTTAGCTTTTCAGTTCGCATATGTAAATCATTCA
>NC_135419.1:29637822-29647822 GCF_051991245.1 Festucalex cinctus | reverse complement strand
TGTGTTACCACCGGAGTGGCTTGCTATAAGTAAACGAGAATAACGGGATTGATTGATGGAAGAAAAGAAAGAGCCGGTCACCGTTATCGTCAACAATACACACTGGGTTCAAATTATCAAAAGGGAAATTGCCACAAAAGCAAAAGATTTGTAGTGGGCTATGCAACCCACAGCTTACGCCCCTCGCGTCCCCAACAAAGGACCGGCTGAGAAGCCATGACACCTTCCTTTGTGACCTTGACCCACCACCGCCTGATGCAGGGTACGCCCCGCGCATCATCGGAGGTGTCCACGTGCAAGGTGCACCTGTTCTTGACGCCGTCCTCGCCTTGTGGGATAAATCAGCCATTTCTGCAGCATTTGCTGACAACTTGCGAGATCTCGACTCGAACATTCTTTTCGTCTCCAAGTCTTGCCGGTTTCTGTTGAACACGGAACCTCCTCTCACAATAACTGCAGTGGGCGTGTGCGCCTTAAACCTTCAGTGGAAGCAGCACTCACTGACCCACTACTTCTTGGTTGTCCAGGACGCGCCTCACACCCTTTTCGTGGGTGCAGATTTGCTTGTTCGTCTTGCCGTCCATGTGGACACCATCAACAACGTGCTTTGATCCCTCACCAACTCGGAACCTCTAGCTTGTGTTCCCAGTCTTCCAAACATGAAGTCCGGGCAGACCATCCCAGATACTTGCGAAGTCTTAAACGAGGATGAAGTGATCGCTCCGGCGACCACGATCAACATTCCGGTTCGCTTGGTGGCGCGAGCTAACTAGGTCTTGAATGCTAGCTCCGCTTTCTTTCAACCTTCATCGGAATTCATGAACCTGTCGTTACTCTTGGAGGCCACGCCCATCGTGGACGCCTCCCTCACCACTCTGATCTTGGTTCACAACCCCCTTTCGTACGACGTTCGCATACCAAAAGCGAGCATTCCCTCTGGAAACCCAGAGACACCTCAACCAACCACAACTCCAAATGGGGACCTTCGACCGTACCCAGAGTTCGAGGTGCACCTCCAAGAAGTTCTGCACCGCGCCGACGCGCTCCGGTCCGAACAGGACCGCGAACGTTTGCGCACCGTGTTAATGAAATACACACCTTCTTTTGCCAAGGACTCCTTGGATTGCGGGTTGACGGCACTACATGTGGTCCGCATCCCGACTCAGCCCGGCGCTCCTCCAACTTTCGTGCGCCAGTACAAGATTCCGATAGCTTCTTACGAACCAGTCCAGAAGACTATCGACGCCATGCTGGAAAAGGGCATCATTCGCCCCTGTAACAGCACCTATTCGGCTCCATTGTGGCCAGTCTTGAAGCCAAACGGCACATGGAGGCCGACCATCGACTATCGCAAACTGAACCAACAGGTTCCTCTTTCGCGATGGCCCATGACACAACTTGAACAGGAACTTCCCAAGGTTCGAGATGCCAAATTCTTCACCACCATCGATGTTTTCGTTCGAATTATTATTATTATTATTATTATTATTATTATTATTAGGGCCCGAGCAGCGACCGCTGCGAGGTCCCTATTGTTTTTGTAAAAATTATTATTATTATTATTATTATTATTATTATTAGGGCCCGAGCAGCGACCGCTGCGAGGTCCCTATTGTTTTTCGTTCGAATTATTATTATTAGGGCCCGAGCAGCGACCGCTGCGAGGTCCCTATTGTTTTTGTAAAAATTATTATTATTATTATTATTATTATTAGGGCCCGAGCAGCGACCGCTGCGAGGTCCCTATTGTTTTTGTAAAAATTATTATTATTCTTCTTCTTCTTCTTCTTCTTCTTCTTTATTCTCCGCAAACGATCGCGATTTTGGGTACCTAAACATTCACGAAAACTCACCAAACTTTGCACACTCCTCAGGCCCGGCGAAAAATTTGATATTATGAAGTCGTCATAACAACGCGACTCTATAGCGCCCCCTAGCGTAGAAAAATAAAAACCAAGCCTGGCACGTTTAAGCTAGAGCAACGAAAATTTGCAGGCACGTGTAGCACCCCGAGACGCACAAAAAAAGTCTATTGGGACCATGTAGCTAAAATGTACAGCAAATGAGCTATGAATTTTTTTATGTCCAATTTTGGCCTATTTTGGCACATTCACTGTGGTCATGCTTTTTCCCCCTTTGCAAACATTTTTCATCCAATTGACTTCAAACTTGGCATTTATCATCTCAAGACCTGAGAGAACAACTGGGCAAAAAGTCTTGCCTTTTCGAAATACTATATGATGGGGGCGGGGCATCAAATATTGTCTTTAAAATTTCATTTGTCCAGAAAGAGCAAATGCTTAATAACTCCCATGGTCAAGCTCCAAAAAATCTCAAACTTCTCAGGCAACGTAATAGTCACGGCCTGAAAACATCTATATGATAAAATTCAGTTATACATATAGCGCCACCTAGTGGTGACAATAAATGTCATACTTTACGTTTTTAGCTACTGCGCTGAGCTCGTTGAAGGGATCCAGTTGAAAGTTGGTCAGAAAAGCCTTAAGATGTTGATGATGCCCCACACCGAATAGTGTAACTTTTCGCCAAAGGACGTGGCCGCTACGGTGCCGCAAAGTCTGAAGATTTTTCGTGACAGTAAAAGCTGCATGAACTTGACCGAGATGATCCTATCTTCTCAAAATTTCACACAATTGATGAGAGTCCAGCCCTAAAGACATCTACGAACTTATATTTCATCTTACTGATAGCGCCACCTAGTGGCAATTCTTTTTCTTACGAATTTTCTTGTACATTTTTTCTCCAAACACGTTAACTGGACCAACCTCATATTTGCTCAGATGAGGGTTTCGGCCTTCATGATGTCACAACACGAAGTTTGTGAGTTTTCGCGAAATGCTGTGGGCGTGGCTAAGCGCTATTCGCCAAGAAAACAACGCCAGTTTTGAGGGTCTAAACATGCACAGAAACTCCTGAAACTTGGCACACACATCTGGCCTGGTAAAATGAGCAATATTTTATTGTTGATTGTGCTATTTTTACAAAAATGACTCAATAGCGCCCTCTAGAAATTTTTAACGAAGCAGCCCCGGTTGTACGTTTAAGCAAGAACGACGAATATTTTTAGGTGTATGAGGGAGCCCAAGACCTACAAAAAAAGTCTCTTGTACCCATATGCTAAAATGAACAGGAAGTGAGCTACGAATTTTTGAATGTCCCATTTTTTTCGATTTTTGCACATTCACAGGGGGCAGACTTTTGCCCACTTCTCCTACACGTTTCAACCGACTGAGTTAAGACTTGGCCTGGACCACGTCAAGACCTGAGCCAACGACAGGGGGAAAAATTTTGACTTTTCGAAATACTATATGATGAGGGCGGGGCATCAAAATTTGTGTTTCGCAATGAAAAAGTATATGCCTGATAACTCCCCGGTACATGCTCCAAAAAATCCCAAACTTGACATGTATGTTTATCGTCAAGGCCTGAAGCTATCTCTATGACAACATTCAGTTATATATGCAGCGTCACCTAGCCCTTGAGGCATAAAAAAAAAATACCCCACATACGGTATTTTGTACAAAAAATGTAAACTCATTCTAAGTGTGATAACTAAGTCATTTATGAATATTCTTTTTGTTTCCACCACTCAAAATGTTCACTGGCATCAGACTTATCCAAACATATATATATTTTTATTTATTTTTGATAGCCTCTATTGACATTAAAAGCAATATCGTGAATGAAGGATATGCTTTATAACTCCACGGTACATGCTCCAAAAAAAATCGCACACTTGACATGTATGCTTATAATCAAGGCCTGAAGGTATCTCTATGACAACATTCAGTTATAAATACAGAGCCACCTAGCCCTTGAGGCTTATATAAAAAAAATTAAAAAAATACCCCACATACGGTATTTTGTACAAAAAATGTACACTCATTCTAAGTGTGATAACTAAGTCATTTATGAATATTCTTTGAGTTTCCACCACTCAAATTGTTCACTGGCTTCACACCGATCCAAACGTATGTACGTTTCCATTTTGTTTTTTTCATTTTTGATTGCACCTTTGGACAATAAAAGCAACATTGTGCAATGAGTATAACGAGCGATGATGATATACACTTTTACAAAAAATACCAATCAGGGCAACTCATTGCCTAAAAATAAAAAAGGAAGCTGATTTTTGCAGGTCTTAACAATCACCAAAACCCGTTGAGCTTGACACACACTGGCAAAAAAAATATTCTACATGTAAAGGTTTATTATGCCATTTTCAAAGAAATTTCGCTTCCAATATGCCAGTACCCCAATGTGCCAGTACCCCAACGTGCAAGTACCCTAACGTGCAAGGACTCCAACGTGGCCCGGGCTGCGAGGGCCCTTTATAGCTGCTCGCAGCTCTAGTTATTCTTCTTCTTCTTCTTCTTCTTCTTTATTCTCCGCAAACGATCGCGATTTTGGGTACCTAAACATTGACGAAAACTCACCGAACTTTGCACACTCCTCAGGCCCGGCGAAAAATTTGATATTATTAAGTCGTCATAACAATGCGACTCGATAGCGCCCCCTAGCGTAGAAAAATAAAAACCAAGCCCGGCACGTTTGAGCTAGTGCAACAAAAATTGGCAGGCACGTGTAGCACCCCGAGACGCACAAAAAAGTCTATTGGGACCATGTAGCTAAAATGTACAGGAAGTGAGCTATGAATTTTTTAATGTCCAATTTTGGCACATTCACTGTGGTCATACTTTTTCCCCCTATGCAAACATTTTTCATCCCATTGACTTTAAACTTGGCATTTATCATCTCAAGACCTGAGAGAACAACTGGGCAAAACATCTTGCCTTTTTGAAATACTATATGACGGGGGCGGGGCATCAAATATTGCCTTTAAAATTTCATTTGTCCAGAAAGAGCAAATGCTGAATAACTCCCATGTACAAGCTCCAAAAAATCTCAAACTTCTCAGGCAACGTAATAGTCACGGCCTGAAAACACCTATATGAAAAAATTCAGTTATACATATAGCGCCACCTAGTGGTTACAATAAATGTCATACTTTATGTTTTTAGCTACTGTGCTGAGCTCGTTGAAGGGATCCAGTTGAAAATTGGTCAGAAAAGCCTTAAGATGTTGATGATGCCCCAAACCGAATATTGTAACTTTTCGCCAAAGGGAGTGGCCGCTACGGTGACGCAAATTCTGAAGATTTTTCGTGACAATAAAAGCTGCATGAACTTGACCGAGATGATCCTATCTTCTCAAAATTTCACACATTTGATGAGAGTCCAGCCCTAAAGACATCTACGAACTTATATTTCATCTAACTGATAGCGCCACCTAGTGGCAATTTTTTTTCTTACGAATTTTCTTGTACATTTTTCTCCAAACACGTTAACTGGACCAACCTCATATTTGCTCAGATGGGGGTTTCGGCCTTCATGATGTCACAACACGAAGTTTGTGAGTTTTCGCGAATCGCTGTGGGCGTGGCTAAGCACTGTTCGCCAAGAAAACAACGCTAGTTTTGATGGTCTAAACATGCGCAGAAACTCATGAAACTTGGCACACACATCTGGCCTGGCAAAATGAGCAATATTTTATCATGTATTGTCCTATTTTTACAAAAATGACTCAATAGCGCCCCCTAGAAATCTTTAACGAAGCAGCCCCGATTGTACGTTTAAGCAAGATCTACGAAAATTTTTAGGTGTATGAGGGAGCCAAAGACCTACAAAAAAAGTCTCTTGGACCCATGTGCTAAAATGAACAGGAAGTGAGCTACGAATTTTTGAATGTCCCATTTTTGACAATTTTTGCACATTCACAGGGGGCAGACTTTTGCCCACTTCTCCTACACGTTTCATCCGACTGAGTTAAGACTTGGCCTGGACCATGTCAAGACCTGAGCCAACGACAGGGGGAAAAATCTTGACCTTTCGAAATACTATATGATGAAGGCGGGGCATCAAAATTTGTGTTTCGCACTGAAAAAGGATATGCTTAATAACTCCCCGGTACATGCTCCAAAAAATCCCAAACTTGACATGTATGTTTATCGTCAAGGCCTGAAGCTATCTCTATGACAACATTCAGTTATATATGCAGCGCCACCTAGCCCTTGAGGCATAAAAAAAAAATACCCCACATACGGTATTTTGTACAAAAAATGTAAACTCATTCTAAGTGTGATAACTAAGTCATTTATGAATATTCTTTTAGTTTCCACCACTCAAAATGTTCACTGGCATCAGACTTATCCAAACATATATATATTTTTATTGATTTTTGATAGCCTCTGTGGACATTAAAAGCAATATCGTGAATGAAGGATATGCTTAATAACTCCACGGTACATGCTCCAAAAAAAATCCCACACTTGACATGTATGCTTATAATCAAGGCCTGAAGGTATCTCGATGACAACATTCAGTTATAAATACAGCGCCACCTAGCCCTTGAGGCTTATATAAAAAAAAAAACCCACATACGGTATTTTGTACAAAAAAATTTAAACTCATTCTAAGTGTGATGACTAAGTCATTTCTGAATATTCTTTTAGTTTCCACCACTCAAATTGTTCACTGGCTTCACACCGATCCAAACGTATGAACGTTTCCATTTTGTTTTATTCATTTTTGATTGCCCCTTTGGACAATAAAAGTAACATTGTGCAATGAGTACAACGAGCGATGATGTATATATACACTTTTACAAAAAATATCAATCAGGGCAACTCATTGCCTAAAAATAAAAAAGGACGCTGATTTTTGCAGGTCTTAACAATCACCAAAACCCGTTGAGCTTGACACACATTGGCAAAAAAAATATTCTACATGTAAACGTTTATTATGCCATTTTCAAAGAAATTTTGCTTCCAATATGCCAGTACCCCAACGTGCCAGTACCCCAACGTGCCAGTACCCTAACGTGCAAGTACCCCAACGTGCAAGGACTCCAACGTGGCCCGGGCTGCGAGGGCCCTTTATAGCTGCTCGCAGCTCTAGTTATTATTATTATTATTTTTATTACTATTATTGTTATTATTATTATTATTCTTTATTCTCCGCAAACGATCGCGATTTTGGGTACCTAAACATTCACGAAAACTCACCAAACTTTGCACATTCCTCAGGCCCGGCGAAAAATTTGATATTATGAAGTCGTCATAACAACGCGACTCTATAGCGCCCCCTAGCGTAGAAAAATAAAAACCAAGCCCGGCACGTTTGAGCTAGAGCAACGAAAATTGGCAGGCACGTGTAGCACCCCGAGACGCACAAAAAAAAAAAGTCTATTGGGACCATGTAGCTAAAATGTACAGGAAGTGAGCTATGAATTTTTTAATGTCCAATTTTGGCACATTCACTGTGGTCATGCTTTTTCCCCCTTTGCAAACATTTTTCATCCAATTGACTTCAAACTTGGCATTTATCATCTCAAGACCTGAGAGAACATCTGGGCAAAAAATCTTGTCTTTTCGGAATACTATATGACGGGGGCGGGGCATCAAATATTGCCTTTAAAATTTCATTTGTCCAGAAAGAGCAAACGCTTAATAACTCCCATGTTCAAGCTCCAAAAAATCTCAAACTTCTCAGGCAACGTAATAGTCACGGCCTGAAAACATCTATATAATAAAACTCAGTTATACATATAGCGCCACCTAGTGGTAACAATAAATGTCATACTTTACGTTTTTAGCTACTGTGCTGAGCTCATTGAAGGGATCCAGTTGAAAATTGGTCAGAAAAGCCTAAAGATGTTGATCTTGCCCCACACCGAATATTGTAACTTTTCGCCAAAGGGCGTGGCCGCTACGGTGCCGCAAAGTCTGAAGATTTTTCGTGACAATAAAAGCTGCATTAACTTGACCGAGATGATCCTATCTTCTCAAAATTTCACACATTTGATGAGAGTCCAGCCCTAAAGACATCTACGAACTTATATTTCATCTTACTGATAGTGCCACCTAGTGGCATTTTTTTTCTTACGAATTTTCTTCTATGTTTTTGTCCAAACACGTTAACTGGACCTACCTCAGATTTGCTCAGATGAGGGTTTCGGCCTTCATGATGTCACAACACGAAGTTTGTGAGTTTTCGCGAATTGCTGTGGGTGTGGCTAAGCACTGTTCGCCAAGAAAACAACGCCGGTTTTGAGGGTCTAAACATGCACAGAAACTCATGAAACTTGGCACACACATCTGGCCTGGTAAAATGAGCAATATTTTATTGTTGATTGTGCTATTTTTGAAAAAAAAAGACTCAATAGCGCCCCCTAGAAATTTTTAACCAAGCAGCCCCGGTTGTACGTTTAAGCAAGAACGACGAATATTTTTAGGTGTATGAGGGAACCCAAGACCTACAAAAAAAAGTCTCTTGGACCCATATGCTAAAATGAACAGGAAGTGAGCTACGAATTTTTGAATGTCCCATTTTTGACGATTTTTGCACATTTACAGGGGGCATACTTTTGCCCACTTCTCCTACACGTTTCATCCGACTGAGTTAAGACTTGACCAGGACCATGTCAAGACCTGAGCCAACGACAGGTGGAAAAATCTTGACTTTTCGAAATACTATATGATGAGGGCGGGGAATCAAAATTTGTGTTTTGCACTGAAAAAGGATATGCTTAATAACTCCCCGGTACATGCTCCAAAAAATCCCAAACGTGACATGTATGTTTATCATCAAGGCCTGAAGCTATCCCTATGACAACATTCAGTTATATATGCAGCGCCACCTAGCCCTTGAGGCATGAAAAAAAAATACCCCACTTACGGTATTTTTACAAAAATTGTAAACTCATTCTCAGTGTGATAACTAAGTCATTTATGAATATTCTTTTACTTTCCACCACTCAAAATGTTCACTGGCATCAGACCTATCCAAACATAAGTATTTTTTATTTAGTGTTATTTATTTTTGATAGCCTCTATGGACGTTAAAAGCAGTATCGTGAATGAAGGATATGCTTAATAACTCGCCGGTACATGCTTCAAAAAAATCCCAAACTTGACATGCATATTTATAGTCAAGGCGTGAAGGTATCTCTATGACAAAATTCTGTTATAAATACAGCGCCACCTAGTCCTTGAGGCATAAAAAATAACAACCCCACTTACGGTATTTTGTACAAAATTTGTGAACTCATTGTAAGTGTTATAACTAAGTCATTTATGAATATTCTTTTACTTTCCACTACTCAAGATGTTCACTGGTATCACACCGATCCAAACATATGTGCTTTTTTATTTTGTTTTATTTATTTTTGATAGCCTCTATGTACAATATAAGCAACATCGTGCAATGAGTACGAGCGATGATGGGTATATATACTTTTGCAAAAAATACAAATCAGGTCAACTCATTCCCAAAAAATAAAAAAGGACGCTGATTTTTGCAGATCTTAACAATCACCAAAACCCATTGAGCTTGACACACACATCACACCTGGCAAAAAAAATCCACATAAAAAGGTTTATCCTGCCATGTTCAAAGAAATTTTGCTCCTAATATGCCAGAACCCCAATGTGCGAGTACCCCAACGTGCAAGTACCCCAACGTGGCCCGGGCTGCGAGGGCCCTTTATAGCTGCTCGCAGCTCGAGTTTTTTTTTTTTTTTGTCTCTTATATACTGTTGAATGTTTTATATCTCTTGTTTGGCTGAAACATTAACACCTTCAAATCGAAGGCATTCAGTATTTAGTATTATTATTATTTTATTAGTGACCAGGTTACACTGTGTGTGACCTCAGCGTACATATGAGGCCTAACAATCACTGCGCTGTGATCTTAAGTTGATTCATTTTGCTATTTTTTAAGTTTTCATAATGGGGGTCGGAGTTGCGATGTTCGGGAGGTTTGTATCTTATATGATACAGAAGTTTGTTTTTCCTAAGGGATTGGTTTGTTTTGTTCTGAATGTGTATGTGTGTATGTTTGAGTGTGATTTTACTTTTGTCTTATTTTTTATTTTTTTCTTCCCCTTCCTTTTTTTCTCCTTTTTGTTTGCAGCTCAACCA